>NC_069396.1:38730000-38845000 GCF_027475565.1 Acinonyx jubatus
GTTTGGTTTTTCCTTCTGGAAAGGCAGTGGTTCCCCTGTCAGTTAGTTGTAAAGTGTTACAGCAGTGAAAATTTTAAAAGTATTACAGAAATGGTTTATAATTTGCTACTGTAGAAAACCATTACTTTTAACAGTTATTTTGATTTTTTAAAGTTCATATTTTAGTCATTAACTCTGAAGATAACTTGTTGGTTGAAATAGAGACAATTTTGGGAGCCATATTCTAGCCATACTATCTCTACTAATATGGCATTAAAATTAATAGCAAGTGGCTTCAGAAGGTGAAATAAAGGAGACATACATTACAGTTAACGAACAGAAAGACAAGTTATAATATTTGTTTGTGGTGACCAATGAAAGATTTTTGTATTTTACATGTCTGAAATATGAAAGTTGTTAATGCTGTTGTATCAATAATAGTTATGGACAATAATAGGCTATGAAACATAATTATGATATTTTTAGATTTAGGAAGCAGTGTTGTACATTTGAATGTATGATGGAGGTCATCGTTAACCATATCTCATAACAGCATTTTAGACTTCTTCCCATTGCCTTCTTCAAAGCTATAATTTGCTTTATAAAAAAGTCTATTTTTTTCAGATGAAAAGCAAATGGATTTGAGTTCAGATTTTCTTTATCTCCTGCCCTCACATGAGGATTACAAATAAGATAAAGTAATTTAAAAAGGAGAAATGTTCATATACAAAATTATAGTCCAACTTTCCAGGGATTAGCTTCCATAGATTCCTCCTAGGGTATTTATGCCTGGCTGTGCCTAGAGTTGAAAGTATCCTGTGACAAGGCTTTGATGTGTTACTTTAGTAACTGAATTCTCTTGAGTAAGGATGGAAGATGTGTATTATTTGTGTTGAATTTTGTGTTATAACTAGGGTACATTGTGACCATTTTTGCTAATGCATTTTTGAAGCTTTCAGGCACTTCTTCACAGTCTTTAATGTGCATATGAATCCTCTTGGGCTCTTGTTAAAACACAGATTGTGATTTAGCAGATCTGGGGTAGCCCTGAGAGTATATACTTCTGAAATGTTCTGCAGGAATATCAGTGTTGCTGGTCCTTGGACCACACTTTGAGTAGCAAGATTATGAGAGAAATGGATCCTTGGAGTTGTCTTGCTTGCTTAAAAACCATGCATTTCCCCCCCCCCCCATGCCCCTCCCCCCCATCTCCATATCCCCTCTTCTCAGAAGAAAGTCTCACTAAGTCTAGGTTTGTGCTTTTTTAAAGGCGGCTATTAACAGCCATGTCTTTCCTTTTTTTAAAAAAAAAAAAATAGCAAAACACCGAATTGCCCATAAACCTCACTCCAAACCAAAAACTTCAGATATTTTTGAAGCAGATTTTGCAAATGATGTCAAATCCAAGGATTTGCTTGCTGATAAGGAACTGTGGGCTCGACTTGAAGAACTAGAGAGACAAGAAGAATTGCTGGGTGAACTTGATAGGTACTGAATGACAAATTATCTTTCCAAGAGATTTTGTTTCTAAACACATTTCCTTGTTAGTCTTCTTCCTCATTAATAAAACAATACATGCTCATTGAAGAAAATACATAAAAGTATAATATATTAAAATATCAGTAATCCTCCCACTCGAAAATATGTATTGATTTTCTAGAATATTTTCTGTTAGGACTTGTGCATTCATGCACATGCCCATGCATATGTGTGGGTACAGAAATACTTAAAATCTGTATTCCTATGTTTTTAATAACAAGATTCAGCTATGTTTTGTATAATGAAGTACTAAGGTATATCATATAGTCGACATAATAATTATGGGTGTTTTACATATTTACAATTTAAATGAACTATTTTTATACTGTAGCCAGGATAATGCTGTATATCTAAATGACTTGTTAAAAAGAAAAATTTGCTGTGGATTTGTTTGTTACTGTAAAATGTTTATCCTTGCTTTCCTTTACAAACTTTTCTGTTTATTGAGCAGGCAGTTTGTAATTTGGTCAGGTAGTTATACATATGAACAACTTTTCCAAACTGCTGTTTGAAATATACATTAGCACTCACTTGAAATTGTCAAAATACTCAACGAAATCTATTACTACAGAAGTTCCTATATTATTTTGCTTAAATGATGCACTGTATGCAGTAATTAGTTTCTGTGAAAAATAGGACCTGAAGCACGAAGGATATATGTATATTTTTTTACATTTTACCTACAAATTCTTAGGTCTTTTTGATTAACTGATAATATTCCATTTTTTAAGATCCATCTTGAATCTTGTGATTTTCTTGGGCATGATTTTCTGTTTTTGCATGACGTTATTTCAGTTCTATTGCATTTTTGATTTTGTTATTTTTGTAAGGTCTTCAAATCCTTTGTAGAAATGAAGCATGAAAAATGTACATGTGTGTGTATAAATATAATTATATTCATGTGCATACATATAAATCCTTCAATATAAAAAGTTAAAATAATACATGCTTTAAAGTATTCCAAATATAGAAGTAGAAAATAATAATAAATAGCCCCAGTGTTAATAAACAGAAAATAAATTAGCCCCAGTGTTAATGTTCTGGGGCTATAATTTATGGTCTTTAAATACATATCTCTGTGAATTTCTTGCAAATTTCTTGATTGTATTATTTATATCATATTTACGTTGTGTGTGGCCAGTGTCCTCTTGCAAAGGTAAAAAAATCATCTATATTCTACTTATGTTTGAGTAACTACAACATACAGAATTAGCATAGAGTTTTTTGTTGTTGTTATTTCAAAGTGTTCTTATCAGCTAGAATTCTAGTTAAAAATATCTTATTCAAAATCTTAATTTTTGCCCATTGAAATGAACTGAAAATTAGAATATGTAGTATTTTGATGTGTATGTTTGATCTTAGTTTTCTCTCTTTCTTATTAGTAAGCCTGATACTATGATTGCAAATGGAGAAGATACATCTTCTGAAGAAGAAAAGGAAGATCAGAACATAAATGTGCATGTGATGCACCAAGTAACAGACTCTGTTCATTCCAGCAGTTGTTATAAGGATGTTACACATTCAGAACTGTTCAATGGCCAAGTGAATAGTCAGTTGAACTGTTCAATGATTGGTTCAAATTCTTATCACAGTAATGAAGATGAAGAAGAAGAAGAAGAAGAAGATGATGATGATGATGATGATGATGATGGTGATAATGAAAATGATGTTTTAGGGGTTGGAGATCATTCTGTACCAACAATATATTTTTCTCACACTGTCGAACCTAAGAGGGTTTGTATGCTTTTTGTGTATAATTTAAATATTAACATAATTTAATATAAATATATTCTATAATATTCTTTAAAAGAACAGTGTTAGAGTAATTAATATTGTTGATAGTGCCAAATAATAAAATCATCTTTTGCCTCTTGTTCTGACCAGTTTATCTAAAAAAACGGGGAGAAAAAGTCAATGTCTAGATAGTTCCCATTGGTCCTTTGTTCTTTGAAGACACAGTGGAATTTGAATTGTTTGGGGTCTGGAAAGGAATCAGATTTGAGTAGCAACTACTGTAGCTCCACCTGTCCTTCATTCAGAGAGTTTTCTGAGAATTCTAGAGTTAATTATATTGTGGGTGTTTTGGTGTATTTAGGATGTTGAAAGTGACTATATTAGCTACATTTTTAATTATGCCAGGTTGTTACTTTCTGTGTGGGCATGACATGAATCATGAGCAAAGTGGAAAAGTTCAGGAGGAAGTAAAAAGTAGCTTCTTTTCAGATAAAGTAAATCTAAACATCTGTGGGTAATCGTGACTCTAGAATTTTGGCATTTAAGAACTGGGGGTTATTGTGAGATCTTTTTTTTTTTTTTAAAGTAGTGTTTATTTTTGAGAGAGAGAGAGCACAGAAGCAGGGGAGGGACAGAGAGAGGGAGACACAGAGTCTGAAGCAGGTTCCAGGCTCTGGGCTGTCAGCACAGAGCCCAACGTGAGGCTTGAACCCATGAACTGTGAGATCATGACCTGAGCCAAAGTTGGATGCTTAACCGACTGGGCCACCCAGGCGCCCCTGTAGAGACCTTCTAATACAGGGTTTTTAAGCTTTTCTTTAGTATCAAAAGACTTTTTGTTCCCCTTGTACTTACTGTAGAATCCCAGTATTTAAAATAGATCAAAACAGTTAGTTCTGATTGGAAGGATAGACTACCTTAAATCCATTCCCTTGCTCCCAGTGCTGCTCTCAGTAGCAACTGGGAATTCATCTTTATACTTAAGGCCTAGAAGTCCATAGACCTGGCTAGTAATACAACAGACAGTCCTTTGTCTCAGTGCATTGGTCTTTGTACCACAAGATATCCGTGCAGGGATTGCCTGTATCACAGTTAAGGGTCTGTGGTATCAATCTTAAGTGTCTGTGATTATTATTTAATGAAACATGTTTAAAACATACCTGATATTTCTAAGGTCCCTTAAGTTATCCTGCTGTAGTATGAAGTGAAATAATTTATGGTTTTTTATATGTTAATACTTCAGACTAAAGGGAGCATCTTGTGAGTTCTTTAGAAAAAACTGACGTAATAGCCAGAAAAAGAAATTTGTTTTAGGATTCTTATTTCATGTTTTAAATTTTTGCTTATTTGCATGTTGATAAAATAGGAAGAATAAATAATATTTGTAGGAATTTTGTGAGGAAGAGCAGTCATTATTAATATGGAAAGTGCAGTGTTAGTATTGAGTAGAAGAATGACATAATAATCCTACAGGGTTGGTTTTTATTTTTTAGTCCAATTTCTAAAAACTAGAGGTATTTAAAAAATTCCAAATAATTAAGCATTATCTAATATTGCTTTTATGACTTAAATTTTATATTTTCTTACCAAATATTTCTTTTGGTTAATTATGTTCTTTGTTTTGAAATGCATGATTTAAGCCAAAATTTATATCAAAGTAATGGGGTGATATGAAAACTTATAATAAATCTGTCATTTAATTTAAATGTAATTTGCTTTCTATACAATAATAAAATCCCTAAAGACTAGAATTGGTCATTAAAGAAGATATAATTTAATGCTGTAGAAGTGTGTTAAGGTAAGGACTTCTTAATCCTATAATAGTGTACATCATTTCATGTCAAAAACTGTCTCTCTTCTTTAATTATAAAGTTTATTTGTTTTAGTTTTGGCTTTGATTTAATTTCTCAGAAGGCTTGTAATTTGCTGTGAAATTTTTAGGTCCGAATAAATACTGGAAAAAATACCACTTTAAAATTCAGTGAGAAGAAAGAAGAAGCCAAACGTAAACGAAAGAACAGCTCTGGCAGTGGTCATTCTGCCCAGGAACTGCCTACCATCAGGACTCCTGCTGACATTTATAGGTGAGTGGTATTCACGGGCAACAGGACAAGCTGCCGTCCCCTTACCTCTTTTTGTAACTGAACATTTACAGGAGCAGGTTGCCTGTATCAACAGAAGCCTGTCCGTCACGGACAGGTGAGGGGCTCTGATCGGGTTGGCTTAGTATTTTAAAGGCTCTCCCAGGAGCTGCTGAGCCACCACAGCTGCCCAGTTCAAGAACAGTTGGAACATTGCATGAGTTTCCCCTTTCCCCCCTCTTTGCCAGTGCTATTAAAACATTCTCAATCTTTCTAGTGAAAAAATCATAGTATGTTAACTTTAGAAATGTAAGTTTGGGTTTCCAGTGGGCTGGAACAGTGCTTTCTTTCCTGCCACAGCTATGATGATGCTTGCATGTGGTTTGCCTTTCCACGAAGTAAGTTAAGTATTGCTGTTCCAGTTTTTTGTTGTCTTGTTTGTTGAGAAAGTTATCATTTGGAAATACCTGTTTTCATGACCCATATTTGTAAAATAGTTAAAATTGCTAAATTGTTTTCTAAGTAGGTCTAGATTACATGTAGAATTTTGACAAATTAGACTGTTGTCACCCAGAACATGCTTATAAATAAAGTGCTGTATTAGGCCCCAAAAAATCATATTTTAAAGAATGTAAAATACATCATTTGAAGCTACAAAATTGTCAATTATGAAAATTTTAGATGTAAGTTTGAAAAAAACACTCTAATTTCTAGAAAATATTTTTTAAAATCTTACAAATTCATCCTCGGTTTATGAGTTACCTAAAGTGCGTGTATATGTTTTTGGACATCATAGAGTCTTTGTTGATGTTGTAAATGGAGAATATGTTCCTCGTAAGTCCATCCTGAAGTCTCGCAGCAGAGAGAACAGTGTTTGCAGTGACACCAGTGAAAGCAGTGCTGCTGACTTTGATGACAGACGGGGAGTTCTGAGGAGTATTAGCTGCGAAGAGGCCACTTGTAGTGACACCAGTGAGAGTATTTTGGAAGAGGAACAGGAAGAAAACCATCACAAGAAACTTTTGCCTTTATCAGGAACACCTGAGGTGTGTGTGTATTGTTAACTCTTTATTTCGTATAGTATCTTTCATCACTTTTTGTGAGTTTAAAAAGGTGGTGATAGCAGGGCGCCTGGGTGGCTCAGTCAGTTAAGCGTCTGACTTCAGCTCAGGTTGTGATCTTGTGGTTTGTGAGTTCAAGCCACGCATCGGGCTTGCTGCTGTCAGCGCAGAGCCCGCTTTGGATCATCTGTCCCAGCACTTCCCCCTACCCCCAACTCTCTCTGTCTTTCAAAAATAAACATTAAAAAAAAAAAAGTGGTGTTAGCTCCATTTCAGAAGGGCATATCATTCATTTTCCTGATTTCACAGTTCACTTTTGGAGTCGAAAAGTTATTTCTTTAAAAGAGGCTCTCCTCTCCTTTTTAAAAAATTGCAGCTGCTATATCTCCCTGGTATGGTCTATAAATCTTTAATCTTACAATCTTTAAATTATTATTTGTTTTGTGTAGTTATTTATTGAAGTTAATCAGCTGAGTAATGACATTGTTTATCTTATAGCTTCTTTAGCTGATACATATATTTAATCTCAAAAGTCATGGACCCTAATTAATTCTAGGCTTATTCTTTTTTGATAATTAATAATTTATAAAAAATTAATAGCCACTAGCAAACACACAAGTGCAGATATTATAATCTTAGTTCAAGAAAAATTTTTGGGGGGAAAAGTATTACTAGTCTTAAAGTTCTATTTTTGTGAAATAAGAATTTTAAAGTATCTTCGTTTGCATATACGTTACCTTTTTGACAAGAAGATCATTTAGCAGCTTATTTTAAACGAATTACTACTAGACCAAACTATAGTCATTTTATAATAGTTTATAGGTAGCAGATTATACTTTTCTCTTTTATGTGCTTTAGTTAAAGAAAAAAACTGTATGGCAGGTAATTATCTGAAGTCCTGTGTTTTGGCTTGTGCCAGTGACATATTTATTTTTGGGGGTTATGGAGCCATTTTACAATTTAAAGAAAGTTGTAGATCCTCTCCTCAGAAAAAGTCAGTGCACACATATACATTCTTATCCACCACATTGCACACACTTGTGTGGGGGGGGAATGGTACTGAGGGATCCCAAAACAAAAATTCCTATCTATGAAATAGTCATATGTTAGGGTTTCCATTATTCCCAGGGATGATTTCTTCAATTTTTTTTGTTCTGGGTGTATCTCAAATTTTCAATTTATAAAGTATTTAGAAAAACTGGGGAACTCATACCTGTATCAAACTGATATACCCATTTGTGCATACATTCAATACATATAAAATATATATGTTTATATATAAATAAGCATATGTAAAACTTCTATTGCTTATACTGAATGGTAACTTAATGGTAATAATAGTACTCAACTGTCACTGGGGATGGAGATCATTAGCATTTAGGGACAGCATGTATGATTAGAATTAGAATGTTCTCCTCCCCATTATATCACCTGATATAATCATCTCAGTTGACGTAGAAAGTATCTCATTTAACAGTCTTCCATACTGTTAGAAAAACAGGTAATGGATGTAGACCTTTGCTACTTTTTATTTATTTAAGTTTACTTATTATGAGAGAGAGAGAGAGTGCTCCCGAGCAGGGGAGGGGCAGAGAGAGAGAGAGAGGGAGACAGAGAATCCCAAGGGTGCTCCATACTCAGCACAGAGCCCTGTGCAGGCTCGATCTCAGCACCATGAGGTCATGACCTGAGCTGAAATCAAGAGTCAGACACTCAACTGACCGAGCCACCCAGGTGCCCAACTTTTACTTTATAAGGACTTAGTGTATCATGGTATAGCTAGACCTCAAGTCTGGGACTTAGTTTTATTTCACTCTAACTAGCTTTGTACTTCATATTGAACAGTTTTTGTTAGCATTCTAGATGCTATAAATTTTTTTTAACATGAAAACAAATAGTTCATGCATATGACAAGTACTTTAAAAGATCTGCTTTTCAGTATCTTTAAACGCTGAGTGTCTCTTTTTTCAAAAGCATTTTTAATATAGTAAGAAGGCTCAGTGAGCATCATCCTATTTTATCATCCTATTTTATCAATAGGAGTTTTGAGAAAGTAGACTTTAAGTTTCTTTTAAGAGCTTGGATTTCACCCAAGTTCTTGAAATACTGTGGGAGGGTAGGGGCATTCTTGTTTTTTCATTTCTTTGGTGGGGCAAGGTGGAGGGGATGGCTTTTTAAACTTTTCAGGTGATACACTGTCTTAACTCAGTTTGTACTCTTGGTAGACAAAAACAAGCAAAATACACATGAAAGTTTAGGTGTCAAATTTTACTTTGTATGTAATGAGTTTTTAGAAGATGAAAGGTGGGGGGGATCCAAATACCAGAGACCTTAAAAATAAAATTGTTACCAAATCCTTGGTTTTTACAGATCTTTATGTAAAAAGATATATGAAGATGTATGTATCTTTGGTTGTATTTCCAGCATTTTGTACACATTACTTTTGTTCCAGTTGAACAAACAGTTGACTACATTATATCCAGCAAATATCCAGCTGAAACGAAAGAACCATTTTGTGTGTGTGTGTGTGTGGAACATCTGATTTCCATCATTGAATTAAGTGTAGCAAATTTTGAGACTGATGCTGTCTCCACTAGTATCAGCACTTAATTTTTCAGTTTACACTGATCTCTTGAGTAAAATTGAGGCAAGATGCAATAAAATATTCCAAGTAATTGCATACATGGACACCACCTAAGAGATGTCACTACTGCTGAAAAGTAAGCTATTGGCTAGCTGGCAGCATGGCCTCCATAGGATAGCTCATTCGTCAGCTCACGTTTGACACCCTAATAGCATTTTTTAGTTTAATACATTAGTTCTCACGTCATGGTCTGGACGTGAATGTATGAAAATTGGAGACCTTTTACATACCCATTTTTGTTTAATCCCAGATAAAACATTCATTTTACATTTTGCTTTCTTACATGTATATTATAAAAATCTATTTATATTTGGTGATGTCATTAAGATACATTTTAATGGTAGTTGACTTCTCTAAACAGTTTATATTTTGATGTGTATTTATCCAAGAATCTTAAGAATTCATTTTTTTTAACATTTATTCATTTTTTGATAGAGACAGCGTGAGTGGGGAAGGGGCAGAGAGAGAGGGAGACACAGATCCAAAGCAGGCTCCAGGCTCTGAGCTGGCAGCCCAGAGCCCGATGTGGGGCTCGAAGCCATGAACCATGAGATCATGACCTGAGCTGAAGTCAGATGCTTAACCGACTGAGCCACCCAGGCACCCCAAGAATTTACTTCTAATGAAAGGAAATGTCTAATTGGCAAATACAGGATCAAGATTTTGTGGGCATCTTATTTGATTTTATTACCATAATCTGACTTTTGTCTTCTAGGCTTTTTCTGGAACTGTAATAGAAAAAGAATTTCTATCGCCCTCCTTAACACCACACCCAACCATGGTTCATCCTGTATTACCCACCATTCCAGAACGAAAAGAAGTCTTGTCAGAAATATCAGAAGAAACTACCAAGAGGGTTTCAAAGTTCAAAGCTGCCAGATTGCAGCAGAAAAACTAGGGTCTGCCAAGGAGTTTACATCCTAGAACCTCGTTTTGCATTTCTTTAGAATCTGTATAGCAAAATATGTTACATGTAGTTGAAATAAGGCATCCTGAATGCATTTGGCAGCAACTTCTCTTACTGTTATCAGTGGTATTAAAAAGAAAGTAAATGTTTGAATACTTTAATATTCAGCTTGTTTTGTTAATTCTCTGAATACTGTCAATACTGTTGTCTAAGTTTTCTTAGGATGCGGTGGCAGTATTTGGAATTATTTTTCAAAGAATACTGTTCATATGTATTGTTTTTGTGTTTTGAAGTAAATACAGGCAGTTTTGTGCCAGCTGTGAAGTTGTGCATACCATATGGACCATTATAAGGAAACTTTTAAAATTTCAAATAGATTCAACAATTATATTCCTTACTTTAGCATTTTAAAGGCACTTTAAAAAAATCTACTTCTTGTAGGTTTTGCAGCTAGGTGGCTATTTAAAAAACCTCTCTCTCCTCTTCGACTGTCATTCTATCATCTCTGAGGCAGAAAACTACATGTACCCTTTGGGAAAGTTTCTTTGATTGGAAGAATGGTATTTTGTAAAACATTTTTTTTTCAAGTAAAAATTTTATGAAACTTGGTCTCTAAAATGTGAGCTTTATGATTCAGAGTTGAATTATAGAAATAAATGTCTTTGATTCATATGTATGCTACATGTACCACACAATGAATCCTTGAATTCTTACAATTCCATAGGCAATTCTTCTCCCTTAAGTTGTTCACTTTTAACTGGCATTATATTTTGGGAGAGAAGGAGAGGTTGTGTAGATGCTAAAAAAAACATTTTTTTAAAATAAATTTTAATTTTAATTTTTCCACCATTGTCATTCTCCAGGGCTACTTTCTTACTAGTAAATAATTGATATAACATATTGACTGTTAGCAAAAATCTTTAAAATAAAGAGAAATTTATTCTAACATTGAAAGTTATACTGCAAGTGTTAACCATTAGCTTGATGCATGCTGAAATGTAGCTTTTAAAAAGCATTCTGCATTAGTGCTAAAATAAGCCATCAATGCCAGTCCACCCTCTCTATTCATGGCTAAATATTTAAGGTTATTTATAGCTTCTTTAATGAATTCTTGCTTAAACAAAGTGAAATTATGTCCTAGAAAAGTAGAAGCTATTTGTAACTAGAACAGCACAACTGTAAAAGTTTTATGAATATGTATTTTAATAATAAGGGGGTGAGCCTGAATCTCCACAAGTTAATGGATAATTCAGAACAAAGGACTGATTTTGAAAGATAGCCTAGAAATGTAGAAGACTTGTTCTTTAGTAAATTTTAGTCAACTGTGCATATATTTTTAGTTAAAACTTTCAGCCCCTCCCCCACAAAAAACCAAGAATACCATCACACACACCCAAAGGAGCTCCTGACTCCCAAATGAAATGTTATTCAAGTGAGCTGTGCTAGATCTTTCCCCCAGTAACAAAGTTTGTTGTGGGACTATTGTGATATTCTTTACAGACATGTAATTTCAAGAGTACTGTCATTAAATAATTTTTCATAATTTGAGCCTGTCGTTGTTTATGTATTATGTTACTTCTTGCAAATAAGATGTTCCCTCATAGAACAAGATGGTAGTAGAAGCAAAGAAAAAGTGTTTGATAACATTTTCTTATGTCTTGCTGAAGACCAGATGAAGTGGTGTAGCCCCATTTCATAGCCTCAGTCTTACAACAGAGTTTCAGCTGTAACTTAGCGTAGCTTTATTTATCATGTTAAATTCACGTTTCAGTGGGTTAAAATGAAGCTGGTCATAAGTGTTCTCTTTTAGACAATTGTAAAACAATACCAGAAATTTTTTTTTAATTTTGAACTAATTTTAGACTTCTAGAAGAATTGCAAAATAGTACAGTTTCTGTATACCTCTTACTCAGTTTCTGCTAAATTATAATCTATAACCACAATACAGTTATGAAAACCACAAACTTGGTGTTGGTGCAGTGCCATTGACTGATTTACAGATCTTATTTGAATTTCACCAACTTTTTCACTAGGTGTTCTTTTTCTGTTCCAGGACCCTATCTAGGATCCCATCTTGGCGTTTGTTTATTACTGCTCCTTAGTCTGACAGTTTGTTGTTTGTTTGTTGTTTTTTATGACTTTGAAGTATTGGAAGAGTACTGGTCAGGTATTTTGTTGGATGATCCTCAGTTTGAGTTTGATGTACTCACATAATTAGAATGAGGTTTTGCATTTTTGGCAAGAATATCACAGAAATGCATCATATCAAGAGGTGCATTTCATTGTGTCATTTCAAGGGGTCCAGAATTCATTATGTTAACCTTGATCACTTGGTTAAGGTGGTGTCTGCTGGGTTTCTCCACTATAAAGTTACTGTCTTTTCCTTTGTAGTTAATAAATACCTTTTAGGAGATACTTTGAGATTATGCAGATTGTTTTTTTTTTCTCTTTAATCTTAAGCCCAAGAATTTTTGCATTCATTGGTAGATCTTGTCTGCAACAGTTATTACTGTAGGATTTGCCTAATGGTGATTTTGTTTTGCCCTTCCTTCCTTCCTTCCTTCCTTCCTTCCTTCCTTCCTTCCTTCCCTCCTTCCCTCCCTCCCTCCCTCCCCCTCCCCACCCCCAATTTAATGTAGTGGAGGGGCTCCTCTGAAGCTATTTTAATGCTTCTGTTGAGAATTAATTAGCTTTATTAACATCAAGATGTCTGGGTACTTTATTTTTTTTACATTTATTCCTTAGAATTCTTTTGTAATGAAAAGATGTGCCGTTCTCTCCCCACCCCCACCCCTGCTGTTTATTAATTATATCAGTATGAACTTGGATATTTATTTTAGTCTATGGGTTAAGATCCAGTTATCATTGTTTTGTTTGTTCACATTGTTCTACATTTGACCATTAGGAACTTCTTTGAGTTCACACCTGACCCTGAATTCTTTCAAGAAATCACCATATTTTTGTTTGAATATTTTTAACTCCACAAAATGTTACAGGCTTATCTTATATTTTTCCTGCTCCAGCCTTAAGATCATCAGTCACTTCTCCAGGGAGCCCTTATTCCTTTTATTGGAGAAAGTTGTTTAAAAACCACCATTTCTCATGTGGGTGTGGGTATTGCCATTGTGGTGTCATTGCTAGAAACCCTTCCTCAGTAGTTAGAGCTAGGAAATTATGTATACTAACCACTGCATGTGTTTACATATTTGTCTGTTTCTGTATGTTAAAAAACATACAAGTTTATACTGACACTTCGATTCTAACGCCACAGGATTTGTTCCAGTTTTTCCTTATTTGTGACTTTTTTCTCCCAACAGTGAGAAACCTGCCTTTTACTATCTACAAGGTATTTGCCTATTTTTTATTTATTTTTTTAAGGAAATTTTTAAAGTTTATTTTGAGAGAGAGAGCATGTGTAGATCCTTGGGGGGTGGGGAGGAGCAGAGAGAGGCAGAGAATCCCAAGCAGGCTCCACGCTGTCAAGTGCAGAGCCCAATGTGGGGCTCTATCCTGTGAACCATGAGAACCTGTGAACCTGAGCCGAAATTGACTTGGATGCTTAACCAACTTAGCTACCCAGGCGCTCCCCATCCATCCTCTCTCTCCCTTTCTCTCTGCCCTTCTCCCCACCCCGCCCCACCAGGCATGTGTGGACGTGCACATTCTCATATTCTCTCTCTTTCTCAAGATAAATAAACTTAAAAAAATTTATGCACATAAAAGTAGTTTCAGAGTGCTAATTCTTATTCCCAGGAGAAACATTCATTAACTACATTGCACTATTTATGTTATTTTTTTTCTTTAGCTATCAGTCAAGAAACTTCTCCAAAGTTGTTAGTTTTTTTTCTTTCTCACTCCCCTCACTGTTTGTTATTCATTTGTAATATGAATATTACAAATGTTACAGATATTAGGTTCATTTGTTACTGTTTGTGTTCCAGTTTGGATTCTCCACATCCTTGTTGGTGTTAATGGTTTAACTTGGTGGTATGTGAGGGGTATGTGAACTTTAATGTGGTTCTGACAGTCACAACTACATAAAAAGGTAAACATGGAGAAGTGTCACACCTTCTTCTTGCCTGCTACCCTGCTTCCATTCCCATCTTGCTATCACTTCGCCACCTACCCATGCACATACCAGTCTATTTTCTCATTCCATTGCACTTTTTTCCTCTCAGTTAATAGTATGCTCTGGTAATCACTGTATGTCAGTTTATAGAGATCTTCCTCTTTTTTTTTTTTTTTTAAAACAGATTTTGTATTCTCTTAGGTAGTTGTAACGTGGTTTATTCAGCACTTTCTTTGGGCATTATTCCTGGTATTTTGCAATTACAAACAACGATGCAATGAGCAAGTTCAGTGTATGTGTATCTTTGTGCATGGAAGGGGTATCTTCAAGGTAGATTCCTAGAAGTAGGATTGATGGGCCATGTGCATAATTACTCTATGACTTCTTTTAAACAGTGTAAAGTCTGTTTTTGAATGTATTCTCATATTAAGGACATGGTTTTAACATGTATGTTTGCATATCTACATTCATTGATGATTCTTTGATAATAACTCTGTGACACTAGTATCCTAAAGGGACTTCAAAAAGTCAAAAATATTAAGTATAGTGATCATGTTCATTTTGCTATATTTTTATTTATTATACTTTTTGGGGAAATTGGCCATGCATGTGATTTATAAGAGCTTTCCATTCATTGGAATATTTCCAAATTTTATTTTTTTTAATTTAAAAAATGTTTTTATTTTAGTGTGTACAGGGGAGAGGGGCAGAAAGAGAGAAAGAGAGAATCTTAAGCAGGCTCCATGCTCAGCAAGGAGCCCGATGCAGGGCTCAATCCCACGACCCTGGGACCATGACCTGAGCCGAAATCAAGAGTTGGACACTCAACTTGACTGAGCCACCCAGGTGGCCCTGGAATATGTCCACATTTTAGAAGTGCATATACCTCATTGTATTAGATTTATTTTTCTCTTCGAAGGAACAACTTTTCAAGGATACTAATCTTTATCTGTGTGTTCTTTTGGTGAGTAACATATAGACTTTCAATTGAATGCTTGTTGAATGAATTCTTTAACTACAACAGATATTTGTGGTTTATATATTTAATCTGTTGGCCAATATTGTCAAGTTTTTACATTTTACAATGCTTTCTCAGTTTAAATTTCATCTTCTAGGAAGATCATTAGGATATGAAGGAGTTTTTGTAGTTCCCTTAAATAATGGATGGATTTGTAAGGAACTGCATAATATTTTTGAGCACTTACTATGTGTCACGTATTTTTTGTGTTCTTTATATGGACTGTTTCATTTAATGCAGTAGCCCAGTTAGGTAGATACTGGTTTTGTTTTTTTTGTTTGTTTGTTTGTTTGTTTTTAATCCCCTCTATTTTAGAGATGAGGAAACTAACTCAGATTAAGCAACATTTTAAGTCCCAGGGCTGTTAAAGTGGTGGAATTCGGATTTAAAGCCAGCAGCTTTGCTCCATAATCAGCACTCTTAACACACGTTTTTGACATTTAAATTGTCTGCCTTCTAAACAAGAGCAAGTAGGTAGTAAGAAAATATGTGATCTCTAGAACATCTGAATACTTGCTGACTCATTGTGAGGCCACCTTTTAAAAAATCTGAATTGGAAACCTGCTCTGTTTCTTAAACACACGTTAAGAGAGTTCATTTTGACTTGGTGGAATGGAGGTGGAGTTTCAACTATGTTGTTTGGCCATATGTGTAAAAAAAAGGAGTGTGCAGAGAGAAAACAGGAAAAGTATAAAGAGAAGTAATCATTGTACCAGTATTTCATGGAGAAACGACACATTTTTAAAATGTGAATTTAGGCATTATGTGCGTTTAAGTATAGAATTAGTATATTCACAATCCAGTGACCTCAGAGTGACCCTCCTTGTCCTTAAAATTTTTTTTGCCTTACCGTATTTCATATGACATTAATGTAGCTAGCTAAATATTTTTCTAGTATAACAGTTTCCATCTTTTGTGTGTTTGTGATACTTCTCTGTTTTTGTCTTTTTCTGTATACATACCTGGGCATAATAGTAATATTATATTGTTACTGTAAACTGTTCTTAACCTGACAATGCTTTGTTAACTCAGGTTTAGTGTAAGTTTATTGTAATCACTCTTACTGGGACTTACTCTACTATTTGGGCATTCTGTTTACCCTGATTATTTGTTGCCTCCACACAGTGCCCTTTACTACTGTTCAGGTTAAGTGCTTTTTGTTTTCCTGTTATCTCTACTGATTTGGAAATTATGTATTTGCTATATATTAATTTTTTGACACTCTCCTATAAAAATGTGCACCTTTTTTTGGTTCTGTTTTTTTCTAACAGTTTTATTGAGGCATAATTTATATACCATAACATCCATTTTTAAGTGTGCAGTTTAGCGTTTTTCAACTTCAAGTTGTGCTGCTATTACTACAACCCAGTTTTAGAATATTTACATCATGCTAAGAAGATCCGTTGTACCCATTTATAGTCAGTTCCTATTTATATCTCTGCCTCAGGCAACCATGAATTTGCTTTCTGTAGATTTCCATTTTCTGCACAGTTAATATAAATGGAATTGCACAATATGTAGTCTTTTGCATCTGTCTTTGATTTGGCGTCAGGTTTTTGAGGTTCATCTGTGTTGTCTTCTGTGTCCGTAGTTCCTTCTTGGTCCTGCATAGTATTCCATTGTATGGACATACCACATTTTGTTTATTTCATGGTTGACGAACATTTGGATTGTTCAGTTTTCTGGCTATTATGAATAAATGCTGTGAATATTCATTCTGCCAGGTTTTGTGTGGACATATGTTCTTTATTTCTCTTGAGTAGATAATGTATGAGTGGGATTGCTAGACTGGATGATGAATTTAGGTTTAGCTTTTTAAGACATTACACAGTTTTCCCAAGTATATTTTTATATGCCTCCAATGTATGAGATTTCTAGTTTCTCCATATCCTTGGTTACGTGGTATTGTCTTTTTCATTCTAGCCATTCTTGTGGCTATAAAGCATTATTTCATTGTTTTAAATTTGCACTTCTGTATTGACTAACAATGTTGAGAACTTTCATGTGCTGTTAGCCATTGTGTCTTCCTTGTAGTGTCTATTCAGATTTGTTGCCCATTTTTTAAAATGTTTATTTATTTTGAGAGAGAGTGTGTATACGCATGAGTGGGGGAGGGGCAAAGAGCAAGAGAATCCCAAGCACGCTCCACACTATCAGTGCAGAGCCTGACATGGGGCTCAAGCTCATGAACTGTGAGATCATGACCTGAGCTGAAATCAAGAGTTGGATGCTTAACTGACTGAACCACCCAGGCGCCCCAGTTGTGCTCATTTTTTAATTGGATTGTTTTTTATTATTGAGTTGTAAGGGTTCTTTACATAGTCTAAATACAAGTCTTTTATCAGATATGATTTGCAAATATTTTAAGTCTGTGACTTTGATTTTTTAAATGGTGTTTTTGAAGCACAGGTCTTTGGTTTTGAACAAGTCCAGTTGACAATTTTTTTCTTTTATGGATTTTCCCCCCTCTTCCTTTCCTTCCTTCCCCTTCTTTCCCTCCCTCCCTCCCTCTCTCTTTCCTTTCCTTTCCTTTCCTTTCCTTTCCTTTCCTTTCCTTTCCTTTCCTTTCCTTTCCTTTCCTTTCCTTTCCTTTCCTCCTTTCCTTCCTTCCTTCCTTCCTTCCTTCCTTCCTCCTGCCCTCCCTTCCTCCCTTCCTCCCTTCCTTCCTTCCTTAGAACTCTAAGGATTTGTCTCCTGTGTTTTCTTCTAATATAGTTTTAGCTCTTAGAGTAAGGGCTATGATCATTTTGAGTTAATTTTTGTGTATGACATGACACAAGGGTCTAAATTCAACTGGATACCAACCCAGTTGTCCCAGAACCATTTGTTGAAAAGATTGTCTTTTTTACAGTGAATTATTTTGGCATCTTTTTTGAAAATCAGTTGATTGTAAATGTGAAGCTGTTTCTTTGTGTACTCCCAATTATGTTTCATCTCTTTGTCTATCCTTATATCAGAGCAAAATGGTCTTCATTTACTGTGGCTTTATAGTAATTTTTCAAATAAGAACTGTTAAGTTCTCCAACTTTGTTCTTCTTCAAAATGTTTTTGGCTATTCTGAGTCCTTTGCATTTCAATGTAAATTTTAGGATCATCTTATCCACGACTGCAGAAATCCTGTTGTTTGTTTTTTTTTTTACAGGATTTATATTAAATCTATAGATAATTTTGGGGGAGAATTGCCATGTTCATATTGAGTCTTTAATCCAGGAACATGAACCATTTCTTCATTTATTTGGATCCTCATTAATTCTCTCAGCAAAATGTGGTGTAGTTTTTAGTGTACAGTTCTTAAACTTCTTTTATTTTTGATGCTGTTATGAATAGAATTGTTTCCTTCATGTCATTTTGCTGGTATGTAGAAATACAGTTGACTTTTGTATATTGTGTTTGTCTCCTGCGACCTTCCTGAACTCAATTATTAGTTTTTGTCACAAGGATGTGTGTGTGTGTGTGTGTGTGTGTGTGTGTGTGTGTGTGTGTGTGTATTCCTTAGGATTTGCCACATACAGGATCATGTTATCTGTGAGTAAGGAGAGCTTTACTTCTTTTTGTCCCCCTTCCGACTTCCTTTTCTTTTTCTTGACAGATTGCACTGGCTAGAACCTCTAGTACAGTATTGAATAGAAGTGGTATGGGGTGCCTGGGTGGCTCAGATGGTTAAGTATCTGACTCTTGATTTTGGCTCAGGTCATGATCTCACAGTTCCTGAGATCGAGCCCCGTGTTGGGCTCCATGCTGACAGCATGAAGCCTCTCTCTCCTTTCTCTTTGCACCACCCCCCTCTGCTTGCACTCTCTCTCTCTCTCAAAATAAATAAAACTTATTTTTAAAAGTGGTAAGAATGGACATCTTTTTCCTTATTGGTGAGAAGGTGTTCGGTCTTTCACCATTAAGTGTCATGTTGGCTATAGATTTTTCATGGATACCTTTTATTAGGTTGAGCAAATTTCCTTTTATTTCTGATTTGTTGGAGTTTTCTATCATGAATGGGGCTGGATTTTGTCTTTTTTTCTGCATCTGTTGAGATAAACACGTGATTTTTCTCTTTATTAATATGGTACATTACATTAATTGTTTTTCTGATGTTAAGCCAACCCTGCCTTCCTGGGATAAATCCCACTTTGTGTAATCCTTTTTAGATGTTATTGTATAATCCTTTTGTTGTATATTGTGTAATTAATTCAGTGTTCTGTAAAATCCTGTCTATATGTTATTGAATTTGGTTTGCTGATATGTTGTAGGGGATATTTGTGTATATATTCATGAGAAATACTGGTTTGTAGTGCTCTATTCTTGTGATGTCTTGTCTGGCTTTTATATCAGGATAACACTGGCCTTGTAAAACAGGATAAGGAAGTGTTTCTTACTCCTGAATAAGTTTGTGAGGAGTTGGTGTTATTTCTTCTTTGTTTGGTAGAATTTACCAGTGAAAATGTCTGGGCCTGGGCTTTTCTTTGTGAGAAAGTTTATAATTACTACTCAGTTTCTTTACTTGTTATAAGTCTATTTGAATTTTATATTTCTTTATGAGCCCATTTTGGTAATTTTCACTTTCTAGGAATTTGTCCATTTCATGTGAGTTGTCTGGTTTGTTAGCATATGTTCATAGTATTTTCTTATAATCCATTTAATTTCTGTAAGATTGGTAATGATGTTCCCTTTTGATTTCTGATTTTGCTAATTTTTGTCATCTTAGTTTTTGGTCAGTCTAAGTAAAGGTCTGTCAATTTTGTTGATCTTTTTAAAGAAACATTTTTGTATTTCATTGATTTTTTTTTTCTCTTTTTCTTATTTTCTATTTTATTGATTTCTACTCCAATCTTTATTATTTCCCTCTTTCTCCTTGTTTTGGTCTTAGTTTGGTCTTCCTTTTTAGCTTTTTTAAGGTGTGAACTAAGGTGTTGATTTGAGATTATTTCTTTCTAGTATAGACACTTAAAGATATAAATTAACCTCTAAGCACTGCTTTAACCACAACCAGTGAATTTTGATCTGTTGTGTTTTCAGTTTCCTTTAGTTCAAAACATTCTAATATCTCTTGAGATGCCTTGTTTGATCCATGGATTATTTAAATATGTATTGTTTAATTTCCAAATATTTGAGGATTTCCCAAGTTTCTTTCTGTTATTGATTCCTACTTTAATTTTGTTGTGTCTGGAGAACATACTTATTATGTCCTTAGTCTTTTAAAATTCATGAAGGGGGGTGCCTGGGTGGCTCAGTCGTTTAAGTGACCAACTTCAGCTCAGGTCACCATCTCACGGTTCGTGGGTTCAAGCCCTGCGTCTGTGCTGAACGCTTGCTCAGAGCCTAGAGCCTGCTTCAGGTTCTTGTCTCGTCTCTCTCTGCCCCTCCCCCACTTGTGCTGTCTCACTCTGTCTCTCAAAAATAAATAAATGTGAAAAAAAATTTTTTTAATTCATGAAGACTTTTTTATGGGTAACGGATATTCTCTGTGTTCAGAAAGAATCTGTATTCTCTTGCTGTTGGCGTGTTCTGTACATGCTAAGTTCACTGATTCCACTGTCTTCTCTATTCTTGTTGGTTTTCTACTTGTTCTGTCATTATTGAGAGTGGGGTATGGAGGTCTCAGACTACTGTTGAGTTGTCATAGCTTTTATTTTTGGTAGCTTTTGCACCATTTATTTTTTGGCCCTAGTGTTAGGTGCATATTTGTCACTGTTAGATGAATTAATACTGCTGTTATTTAAAAGTGCCCCTCTTTTTCTCTACTAACATTTTTCTCTTAAAGTCTATGTATGTCTTCTCTGATACTATCATCATCACCACTTCGGCTCAATGGGATTGCATTTGCATGGTGCCGCTTTTAGTTCCAACCCACTTGTGTCTTTGAACGTAGCATTTGTGTCAGGTAGATGGCACACAGTGGAATCTTGTTTTTAAAAACTCTATTTTGACAGTCTCCATTTTGATTGGAGTGTTTATTAATTCATGTAATTATAGATCATTTACATTTGCCACTTTGCTGTTTGTTTTTTTATGTCTTATGTCTTTTTTATTCTTCTATTTCTCTTTGATTGTCTTCTGGTGTTAAATAGATATATACATATTTTTTTTAGTATAACCTTTTAATTTCTTTGATTTTTTTTTCTAAAACTATTTGTCAGTAGTTGCTCTGGCATATGCATTTTAACATCACAGTCTACTGAATTTCAAACTGGAGTTGAAAAGTACAGTAACTAAAATGAATCCATGTACTCAAAGGTAAATCAATAGAAATTATACAATCTGAAGAACCGTCTCTTTCTGGGATTCCTGTTATGCATATGTCGATCATTTTGGTTGTATGCCACAGGTCTTTCATACTTAATTCATTTTTCCTTTTTTTTTTTTTTCTGTTTTTCAGATTATATAATTTCTATTGATTTATTTTTGACTTCACTCATTCTTCTTTCAGCCAATTTTCAGTTCTGCTGTTAGTCCATCTAGTGAGCTTTTCACTTTAGTTATTGGACTTCTCAACTTCAGGATTTCCATTTGGTTCTCTTTTATAATTTCAGTCTCTTTATTGGTGTTCTCTCTTCTGTCAGTCCTTGTTTTCATGCTTGGTTTAAACATGGTTTCCTTTGGGGCACCTGGGTGGCTCAGTTGGTTAAGCGTCTGACTTCGGCTCAGGTCATGATCTCACAGTTCGGTAGTTCGAGCCCTGCATTGGGCTTTGTGCTGACAGCTCAGAGCCTGGAGCCTGCTTCGAATTCTGTGTCTCCCTCTCTCTCTGCGCCTCCCCCACTCATGCTGTGTCTCTCTCTCTCCTTCAAAAATAAAAACATTAAAAAAAATTTTTAAACATGGTTTCCTTTATTTTCTTGAACATATTTATAGTGACTGCTTTGAAGTTTATGTCTGCTAAGTGCAACTCCAAAATACTGGAGTTTCTATTTATTGCTTTTTTTTTTTCAAGTGTCTAGGCCATACTTTCCCTTTTTAAACTGGACATTTCAAATAATGCATTTTAATAACTCTGGATTCTGATCCCCTCTTGCCTGAACTAATTGTGTAGAATTTGTTTCCTCCACAATGTATGGCCTCTGATGTCTCTTCTTTTTTTGTTATTTATTTTTATTTTTATTTTTATTTTTATTTTTATTTTTATTTTTAAGCCCAGCTTCTTATGGGTCACTCTTGGGGTCAGTAAATCTTAATGGCCAGCCAGTGATTGGTCAGAGGTTATGGTTAAACATCTTGAGCAGTAAGGCTCCCATCATTTGTCAGTGCACCTGTGTGTGGTTTGGAGAATTCATTCAGAATTCATGCAGTTTACAAGTCTTCCCCAGTTTTTATGTTTGCTTCATTCAGGCATTCTTGTGTCTCCTCTGTGCATGTGTCTGTGCTTACATGTGTGCATGATACCTGCAAGGCCTCAGGGATGTAAAAATAGCTAGAGCCTTCTCTTGTCTCCCATGAGCATGTGCATACACATACCCTAATGCCCACAGGCTTCCAAAATGTGAGCTTATCAAGGCCCGTGGTTGTCTTAGTCCCTAGATCTTCCTGTGAAATTTCTAACCAGTCTGGCTGGTCTCTTGGTTGGACCAAGAGTGTTGCAACCTCAGGTCAGTTGTGACGTTGGTCTTTCCCATTTGTTTGGACAAAGCTTCTTGGCACTCACATTTTCCACACTGCTGTAGATCTAGTCAGTCACAGCCCAGGTAAATGCTTCTGGTTTTCACAGACTGTCCTTGCTAGAACTGCTCTGAAGGAGCGGGGTGAGAGAAGGTGGCCAAAATGTCACATACTGCATCATCATTATCCAACGTTCAGTTTCTTGAATATACTCACTCAAATTGTTTTATGCATTTGGTCAATTTTCAGAGTTCTGAAATAGTTGTCTTTGACAATTTTCTCCAATTTTATCTTTGCTCTTTGGGGAAAGTATTAACAAAGGCCCTCACTTTGCCGTTCCTTTCAATTATCTGTTAATTTTTTTTTTTTTTTAAGAGAAAGAGTGCTCCTGGAAGGTGGGGGAGGGGCAGAGAGAGGTGAGAAAGAATCCCAAGCAGGGTCCGTGCTGTCAGCGCAGAGCCCGCCTCAAGGCTCAATCCCATGACCCTGAGATAATGACCTGACTCAATAAGAATTGGATGCTTAATCAATGAGCTATCTGGGCACACACCCCACCCCCAATTTTTTTTTAAATGTATAAAAAGTTTTAATGTCTACTCCTGAATTTACCATTTCTACTCTCTTCATTACTTTCTGTACATTACAATCAGGTTTCCATCTCATTTTATTTTCCTCCAGCCTACAGAGGCTCCCTTAACAATTCTTTTACTGTGACAGACCAGTTGAGAACATTCTGTCCATTTTTATCTGAAAAAGTGTTATTATTTTGCCTTCATTTTTGAAAGATATTTTTGCTAGGTAGAGAATCCTATTTGATAGTTTTTTCCTTTAGCACTTTGAAGATCTTGTTCCACAGTCTTGGCATTTTATGTTGCTATATTTTTGTTCCTTTGCATGTGATGTTTATCTTTTTTTCCTATGGCAATTTAATAATGATGTGCATATGAATGATTTTCTTTGTATTTCATCTTGTTGGGGTTTGTTGAGCATCTTAGATCTGTGGATTTAGAGATTTGGCCATCATTTCTTTAAATACTGTTTGGCCCCCACCTCTCTCTCCTTTCGAAATACCTATTACATTTATATTATACCGCTTTTATTGTCTCATAATGTCACTGAGGATTTGTTCATTTTTGTTCAGTCCTTCCTCCCTCAGTCTTTCATTTTGGGTGGGTTTTATTGATCTTTTAAGGTTTAATTTACTTTTATTTATTTTTTGAAATAAGCTCCATACCCAGTGTGGGACTCGAACTCACAACCTTCAGATCAAGAGTCACATGCTCTACCAACTATGCTAGGCACACACCCTGCTAGGTCTTTAAGTTTACTGTTTTATTGTTGTTGTTGTTGTTGTTGTTTTCTGCAGTATCTTACTTGGTCTTGATCATATCCAGTAAATTTTTTGATTCAGATATTGTATATTTTTTTTACCTCCGGAATTCCCATTTTTTTAATATATCATTCATTTCCCTCTTTATTATGCTAATAGTTTCCTTAAATCGTTAAATGTATTTGTAGTATCTGTTTTAAAGTCCTGGTCTGCTAATTCTGTCATTTTTATCATTGTTTCATCATGTCTGTGGCTCTGCTGACTGATTTTCCTCCTGATTATGGGTCAGAGTTTGATGCTTATTCTCATGTTTAGTAATTTTTTATTTGATGCCAGAATGTTTTAAGTTTTAGAGTAAATCTAGGTTTACAGAAAAGTTTCAGATAATTCAGAGAGTTCTCATACATCCCTCACCCAATTTCAGTTTCCCCCGATGTTACTGTGTTACATTACCAAAGTGCATCTGTCAAAACGAAGACATTGGCACAACACAATACTATTAACTACAGACTTCCTTTGTATTTCATGAGTTTTTCCACCAGTGTCCTTTTCTTTCCAGAATCCATTCCAGGATACCACATTGTGTTTAGTGGTCATGTCTTCTGTCTCCTATTTGTGACAATTTTTCAGTTTCTTGTTTTTTAGACCTTAATATTTTTAAGAGTATTGGCCAGGTTAATTTTATGGGATGTTCCTCCATGTGGGTTTGTCCAGTGTTTTCTTATGATAAGCCTGGAGTTAAGAGTTTAGAAGAATATCATAGAGATGAGGGGTCTTTCTGTTCATCACATCACATCAAGATGTTAATCTTGATCACTTGATTAGCTTGTTGGTTGGCTTCTCTCCTGTAAGACTGGTCTTCTTTTGCTTGGATGCCTCCTCATGCGGTGGTCCAGAAAAATGTTGGAGAGAAAGCCAGGGGGATTATAGGACTCACCTCTTTGTTTCCTTTTGTTTGGGGATCTCAGGCTTTACTACCTGTTGTCTTCGTGTCTGAAGACCCTTATATTCTAGATTTTGTGCAGTTTTCGGCTGCAGATAGCAGAAGGACAAGTTCTGTACTAGTTTATTTCAGGACTAGAATCAAAAGTCCTTGGCAGGACCCCTTTATGTTACCTTCATTGATTAGGTTTCTCCATCAATTTCATTGCCTGTGGTTCCTCAAACCCCCACCTGCAGGAGGGCTAACCTGTGGTTAACGCACTCCCAGGGGAGACTCCACCCTAGCCCGCCCCACCTAGAGCTCAGGCAGATAGAAACAATTTCCTGGCAGCGTTCTGGTAGTGGGAACATTTCTCCCAGTGTGTCCTTCAACTCCAGGTGCAGTGCTTCATGGGTCTTGTCTCAGTTCTGACTGACTCCTTCATTGACCTCAAGGATTTGCCTCCGATTGCCCGAGATTTTAAACCATAAATCTCTTGGTTAGCTCCTAGAACAGCTCTGTCATGTTGCTAACGGTTTTGGGTTTTGTTTTCACTTTTTTTAAAGCCACTGGTGGTTTCTGTTCTTGCAGACCAGGTTCTCTACATTTGAGGAGATGTTTGTTATATTTTATCCAGCATTTCTAGAAATTTTATGGCAGGAGGGCTGACAGTATATTGTTTATAGTATCCCTGAGCATTTTCTCCATGTAAAGTAGCATTCTAAGCCCTAAGGAAGTGATCCATTGCCTTCAAGTGGTCTGTGTTACTTGGGAAGGCAGGTCAATGTCTAGGTCAAAGAAGAATACCAGGATGGCTATAAGATATGCACAGCGAGGATCCAAACCTAGAGCCTTATGTCCTCTTTGAAATAAGGACATTGACAACTGCTTCACGTCAGAGGAGGTACTCTAGGTAGGATAGTGCTCAATAGGATTTACAGGATGGAAAGAATCCTGGTATTCTTAACTAATAAAATTAGAACCTTCTCAGGGATTTTACTTATGCTATGTGCAAGTTATAAGAACCTGAGTCAATTAATCAGTACACATGTATTTTTGAAGACTGTTTTCTTGGGATCTGGAATTTTTTTGCCAGTATACATTTGGGGTTTGGAAGCTAGACTAAGATAAGAGTGGCACGCCAGTGATGATTTGGTGAATCCTGTTTGCAAGGAGGGAATCGTTCAATCTGGTGAAAATTATAGTGAAAACAAAATGTTTGAAATTCTAAGATATAAAGCAATATATAGGCTAGGTTTGTCTGTGGTCACACAGGCTAAAAGAGTAAGTTTAATTTTCTACAAGGAATAGCACTCGGACCTTCAGAACAGTGAAGTTTGTAAGTGCTTGAAATGTAAATGTGTTTAAAAATGTGGGGCCTCGTTTGATCTCTGTGGGCTTTTTGCAGGACCCGGCTCTGTTCTGCATCCTGGTGTCTCATACTAAGACTTGTGTGTGTCTTGTGCATGGTTGTTGCATGTTCCCAGTTTGATCTCCAGTGGGTCCTTTAGTAAGAGTAACTGTCAGAGGTCATGCCAATGTTGGAGCTGCAAAATGTCTGAATTAGGGAACTTTTTTGGAAGTTTGCTGATTTCTGAAAAGCAAGGAGATAAGTCCTCAGGAACCATACCTAGAATTGATTAAAGGGAAGAAAACAAAAATAAATCTGTTGATTTTGAAACTGTGAAATATCTTTGGAAAATTACTTTTTATGTTACAATGTAATTAAGCTAATTAGGGCGTGGGTTGGGAAATTCCATGATGCTTAGTATCAGAGGCACTAGGGAGCATTCCCTCATGACAGGGAATCTGTCAGCAACATGGAAGCCTTGGAGGGTTCCGAGGATGAGGACGGAGCGTGTACTGCACCGGGGGTGAGCTGAGTGTTTCTCTATTAGCACTTCACACACCCTCCATCTTGGTGATAGTTCACCAAGCTTCAGCAACCTCTGGAGTTCTTTGTCCTTTTTCTTCTGAATTCTTGACTTCTTGACTTCTTGACTTTGAAATGCACTGACCAGACAGAGCCCGGGAGCATGGTGGCTACAGGCTAGAGCTGGTTGGCTTTCAGTGGAAATACCCATCTTTGTGGATCAGACTGGGGCCGAGGAAGCTATTGGTCAGTTGACGCCTTCTCAGTACCCAGTGCTTGACTCATTACCATGCCAGCATTTTCTTGCTTTGGAAATTGAAAATGGCAGATTTCTGTGTCCTAATAGTGGTGAATGCAGCTGTTTTTGTTGTTCATTTTAGGAAAGTAACGACTTCTGCGAAAAGATGAACCAGGGTTAAAAGAAATCAGATGTGTGTATTTGGTATGCAATATTTTTGTATTACAAATAGCTACATTCTAACCCACATTAACCCCATGATATGTGAATTTTGCCAACTCCTGCTGTGTCTTTTAAATCAAATCCAGTAAATCACTATGAATGTTCTAATTTCTAAACAAACTAGTCTTCCAGTAGAGGTGCTTTAACACTGTACTGCAAATTAGACAACCTAAGATAAATGGACCATCTTTGTTAATTATGTAGTTTAATTGATCAAAACTACCAGATAGGATTTTATTTATAGCAGTTTTGCTTAGTATCAAATTCTATCGTATTAAATAGCGTTGAGTCATATATGTGGGGTCATTAAGATATACGCTTTTATTTAGCTTCTGTTAACCTTATTAAGTACCTTTTTTTTTGGTCTAGTTCATGTCACAATATGAAATTGCTTTTAATTGAGATGACCAGCTTCCATTAGATTGTTCAACCCCCATTGTATACACGAACACAAAGCACTTTTCATTTTTGCTCTATTGATCGAGCAGCAATTTGCTTGAACTATATTCAGAAACTGGTGGAGGAAGATGGGAGGAAGGTTCTTTCTAGCGGTGGTTTGCTCTGTGGCAAACCCCACTGTTCGCATGTGAGTAATTTTGCAGCCAGTAGGTAGCAGTGGTGAGCAGAGGCACCGACAGAAAGCTGCCAGTCAGCGGTTATAAATTATTATTCATTTCTGTTATAGGTGGGGTGTGCAGTCAGTTACAGTAATAATTACCAGGACTAGAGGGTTTCCTAGGCAACCAATTTCCCCCCTCATTCATGCTGTTGCTGAGAGAGTGCCCGTAAAGCATGACATTGCTGTATTCGGAGGTTTGTTGGCCCCCTGCTGCTGCAGGTTTGAGGTTAGTTACAGCATCATAAGGTGCTCTCAAGCATAGAGAGCATAGAGAGCTCAGGCTGGGCTGGAAAGCACACCAGCGAGGGGGCCTTCTCCATCGTTTCACTTTTAAAGACAGGGTTCTAGAGAGGCAGATTCCACATTCTGCTTGATAACATTGCTAGGATCTTTGTAAGTTGTAGAACATTTTATTCTCTATTTTGGAAATAGTGGGTCACTTCCGTTTTAAGTTTTATTATTTAATAAAAATGTGCAGAGACAGACCTGAAACCAGACCTCTGCTTAGGACTTGAGTCCAATAAATCAATGGGAAGCTGTCATAGCTAATCATGGGTGTGTTTGTTGTTTCTTCAGTGTTATGAAGGTGGTTCATAAAGAGGAAGGTAACACATTCTTCCTGCAGGAGCAGGATTAGTTCTTTATGTGGTAGGAAAATAACAGAAGCCACATCTCTTATCAGGGATCTATGCATGAATCATACCCTACATTTTGGGGCTCTCCAAAATCCTTCATTTTAATGAACTTACATCAAGTGCTTTGCAGGTGATAAAATGTAGTATTTGTTTGTGTCTGCTCTGAAAAAGGATAAGGGGGTTCCTGTCTCAGTCTTACACGGAGATGTGAAGTGTTTATCCATTTACAAGGCAGAAGTCACAAACCCAGACATGATACATCCAGATCTCATTCCCTGCTAGATGATTACAAAAGTGTTCGGGACCCCGCATCAGACCTGTGTATTTATTACTGTGCATCCTAGGTGAGATGTAAACTGTCTTCTACTCAGTGTGCGTGGTGGAGGGTGTGTGGCTTGTGGGGTGGGGGAGGAGGGAGAGGAAGAGGGGGCATCAGAGCCGCTTGTGACTGATTATTTCGTTGTATGTGGACCTTGACCAGGCTTCTGTGTTTCTGGAGCTTCTTATACTTTGTGCAGTCTCCTTCTTTCTGAGAAAGAGAACGTGAAGGAACATTCTCAGGCTGCATTACGGCCCTCCCCTGCTATCATCCATGATTCCGCCTCTGGTAACTGGCATGGCACGTCCTGCTTCCCCTTCGAGAAATCTAAACACCGCCTGCCCTGCCGTGTGGGATAGCGAAGCTCCAGTCAGGTATGGAAGCAGTGAGCGCGGGCAGGGGCTGGCTCAGTCCTGCAAGACGTCGGAGCAAAAAGCCCTATGCCCTTAGCCTTCCCTGTGTCTGGGGAAAACTGCCTTCCACTGACCCAGCTCTGCCCTGCTGCTCCAGGCTATGGGCCCTACGGCTCAATGGCACGGGACCATGAGAGCATGCGGGTCATCAGTTGCCTGAATTTCCCACTTCCCGCAAACGGAAATCCTGAGGTCCAGTTTCTTGAGAGCACTTCAAATGTACTACACATAAGTTTTGAGTCACCCTGTTGGATGTAGGCTTATGGGGCGATTCATAAAAACATAATATGTAGACTATGGTTTTGATCTCACAGATACTGTAAAATGTAATTGGCCATACAAATCTATCAGGATGGGTTCATCTGAAGTTTAGGTTTACTTTAAATAGTTTAATCTTCTTGAAAGTATTTATAGGCCAGAACTATGAGGCTAGCACCTGCTAGCCAAAACAGTTTTATCAAGGAATCCCAGTTTTCCTCTGAGTAGTTTAACAGCCAAAAGGAAGGGAGTGAATTTCCTGAAATGTAGTGATCTGATATACTTCAGGCGAGGACTTCTGCCCAATTTAGCAAAGGAAATCATTCTTTATTTCATATTGCATATTCTGTAGTGTAAATTATCTAAACTCAAGTGCTTCGCTAATGTTATAGATTAGATAATGAACTGATAACATGCTACACAGTAAATTAAAGACATGCGCTGAAGTCATTATTTACTTAGACACAACTACCCTTGCAGTAAGAAGTCAGCAAAAGGGGGTGATCTCCGAGTCTGTTCTGAACTCTAGATTTAAAATCACGCCTTTTTGAAAATTACGTCTTCTGCATCTCTGGATTCTGGAGAAAGAAGGAATGCCTTAATCTTTAGAAAGAGGCCAGTCTCGTGTTTATAATAATGATAAAATAGAAGAAATCAGCACCTCCTTGATTATAAGCTTGTTATTCTGGGTTTTGTTTTTGTTTTTTGTTTGTTTTGTTTTTAATAATTGAATTGCTTCAGGAAACATTGTTAAAATCTTAAGGTTAAATCATTCTTTTTTTTCTTTTCTTTTCTTTTTTTTTTGTCTAAAGATTACTCTGCACCCTAGACAAAGGAAATATTTAAACTGTTAAATTTGAACAAAGATACAGTCTGCATATGACTTCTCTGAAGCCCTATAAAAATTCTTTAAAATTGCCTATTCACTCAAATTTACTGAGTGTAGCAAAAATGTCAAAGGCATAAAGTCAGAGAAGATTGAATAAAATAATGCAGAAAGACAGATTAGTCATGCACAGACCCACACAGCCTTTCAGAGCACACAATACCACTTTTTATTACCGCTCTATCTTTACAAAGACTACGTTCAATACATAGGAGATGATACATGGTCAGCCGTGTCATCTGCCTTTGATTCCAGGACTCATTTATCTGGGCCCTTTTCACAGTGACATTGATGAGAGATCTCAGTGTTTTCAGAGCATTGTTTTATTTATCATATATAATGGCTGGTTAAAAAAAAAAAAACGGGAATTATGTCACCAATCGCACATAAAAGAGTTTCATAGAGGATTCTGTGACAAAGTTTGGTAAAACAGAACAAGGAGGCTCACGTAACTGTTCTTTCCTCTGCCTTCTCCCCCACACTGGGATCCCCCAAAGATCTGTGTGCTGATAAATGTTAAAAATAGTAAGAAAATATTTTGTTGAGCCAAAGATAGGATACCCCAGTCTTTGTAAAACTCTTTGGCAATTGCATTTTTGTTTAAATTTATAACATTTTAACTTTAGAGTTGCTGACCAGTATTTATGCATTTGCAAAGGGAAAGGAGACTATTTGTCAGTCACAGTTTTGTATCTTGCAAATTTAATAAAGAGCAGCCCTTAAGATAGAATTTCTTAGGCTGCCACAATTGACAAAAGCCAGCTAATGCTGAAATGTCAACAGCAGACCTCATCAGCAGGCCGCACTGCTGTGCAATCAAGAGAGTGCTATAGCTCCATATAAACAAGTGTGTGTAATGTGTACGTGTGGGGGGTGAGGAGGGAGCCCAGGGTCCCAGCACCGAGGGGACCAAGGCCACAAGCTTGCAGTGCGAGCATGTCAAGAATTCCTCAAGAAAAAAGGTTCCCTCTACGGCTTCTAAATTTTAAAGAATCAGTATTGTGTAAATTACTCAGAGAAAGTCCCAGGGACAAGGGACTGAGGTGGTGACTGACAGCTGCCTTAGAAAAGGTTATCTGGCTTATGTTCTTTGGGGGGAACTTCATTTCCATGCCCATGGGGGAATGTCTTTATCTTTCTGTGGCTTTCGTGGTGTCAGAGAGAATGCTAGAGAACTGTTTAGGAGACTTTCACTTTTTGGAACCGTGGACCAGCCCCTTAGCTGAACGTAAAAGGCTTTTTTAGAACTCTGGTCGTACCCGCCGTGATGTGAAGGGCAGGGGCGGGGGGGGGGGGGGGGCGGGGGGCGGGGAGGAGCGCCCAATGTCACCTCCCAGCTGTGCCCCTCCCTAGTTGGTGGAAGCTTGGGGCAAGTTGTCATACTTCTGAGCCATTTCCTCATTTCAAAAATCAGGATTGCACACGTGGAAGGCTGTGTGGCTGCGCGTGCAGGAGACTGTGTGTAGTGTTTACATGGAAGATGGGGAGCGTCAACTTTTTCTGGGCGGGGCAGGCACTACTTTCCTTTGCCCTTTGAAGACTTGCTTTGGCCCTGTTTCCTTGATCGAGTGACCTTGCCCTCTCCCTCCTTGTGGACTGGCGGCCAGGGATCCACAGGGCCTTCAAATGAGGAAGGCTCGGAGGCTCAGAGCAGGAAAAGCTTTCCCGAGGCCCCAGTGTTCAGTCTGAACACCTTCCCTTAGCACTTGGGGTTGGACAGGAGCGGGTACTACAGGCTGCCTGGTTAGAATGCAGGATTCCATAGGAGAGGCTCAGCATTTCTACCTGTGCACCTTTGCTGGACCACAGCCCCACACATACCCCCTTCTTCCAGGTTGGTCTAAACTCCTCCTGCTGCTCACTGATCACCTGAGAAAGACTGGAGCCGGGCAGTTCCCTCCCCTGCCCGCCTGGGACCCAGGGACACCCCATGTGGGGGACACCTGCCATCTTCAGCTCCATCAGGTCCTGGGAGGGACAAAGAGGCACACCTAGGGGAAGCAAGAGAGGTTTTGGAGGGAGCTGTAGGCCATCCATCTTTTTAAACCAGAACATGCATTTGACGTTGACCATCTCCTTCTGGTCGCTGGACAGAACCTGAGTGCCCTGAAGTTCTTCCCTTCCCCTGTCAAGGCTCCCACAGGCCAAAGTCTGAACATTTTGTGAGAGGTTAGCACCTGCTTGTGTGGCTTCTTTGACCTGAAGAGGATGCTGCTTCTCCAGACTCGGGTCCCTGATAGTTTGTTTAGTCAAAGTCTTTCTGGAGCTCCCATATGTGATGGATACTGGGGACAGAATAGTAAACAAGATGGGTCTGGGCACCGCCTTCACGGAACTTTGAGTCTAGTGAGAAAGACAAGCACATCAATGTAAAATGGGCCCGGAGAGTAACTGGGTGGAGCCGGAGGCCAGGAAAGGCCACGGGAGTGAGTGGCAGCTTCAAGATCTGAAGGATGAGCAGGAGGGAGCCATGGGGTGGAGCTGGGAGGAAGGAGCAGCCAGTGCCAAGGCCCTGAGGCAGGCATACCTTGTTGGGGTCTAGGGTGCAGGACAGAGAGAAGGCACAGGTGTGTTTGGAGAGTCACCTGGGTCTTGCCTGGTGTTTTTTCGGGGCAGTGGGAAAGTTCGGAGGGTTCTGAACAAGAACAGTGACTGGATCTGACTCACATTTAAAGAAAATCCCTGGATCCATTCCCTTCAGAAGTGATTGTGGGAGGCTGGGTGTGGGAGCAGGGAGACCAGGAGAAGGTGGTCACAATCACTCAGGTGGTGTGGACGTTGCAACAGTGGAGACGGAGGGAACAAATTTAACATATATTTTGTGGTCAGAATTGGGGGACTCGCCTGCAGGGAGGGTGCCAGAGCACTTTGTCCTCACCGGCTGGCTTGGGCGCAGGATAAGGATGGCCATAAAGTGAAGGACAAGCAGGAGCCAGGAGAGAAGTGTGGTGCTCGGTGACACCCGAGGTCCTGGGAAACAACAGGCCACGTGAGGCATTCAGGAAATGCACCCCACTGTGGAGCACCCCTCAGGGCACCCACAGCTCTTGCCCTGCTCTGACCTCTCCTCCTTGGACCTCCCCCATGTGCTGTGACCAGCCGGGACTTCCATTCACGCGCTGCTCATGTGCTGGCACTGCTCTACAAAGGCACAGAGGGATGCCGACCAGAAACAAAGCTGCAGCTCTTCACGTGTGTCCACGAGAGGGGATGGTAACCCATGGAGGCCCAAGGGAGGATGCAGGACGGGGAAACTCCAGAGGTGGGGCTCCAGAGGGAGAGCAGGGCCGAGGGGTGCTGGAGCAGGGGCAAAGTGCACCTGCTCCACAGGGGTGAGACCAGTGGACCCAGGGGTCTGAGGATGAGTGGCTGAAAAGGCTCCTGAAAATAACAGTCATCCACCCTGCTGTGGCCAAAGAGGTGGAACTCCTGCTCAAGGGGGTCCAACCAGTTCTAGAACCATGGGCCGTGCCTGCTAATCCAGTCTCTTCACTATGTTTCTCACAGACAAGTTGATCAGAAATGTGAAGATTAGATCCCAGCCTGGGCCGCTCAGTCAGTTAAGTTTCTAACTCTTGGTTTGGGCTCAGGTCATGATCTCATGGTTCATGAGTTCAAGCCCCATTGTCGGGCTCTGCACTTGACAGTGTGGAGGCTGCTTGGGATTCTTTCTCTCCCTCTCTCTCTGCCCCTCCCCTACTCATGCTCCCCCCCCCCAATAAATAAAAATAAAAAGATTATGTCTCCAGACTATTAGTTGTAACATTACATATAAAAGTATAATATGGGGAAAATCCAAGTGTCTGATAATCAGGAAGACTGGTTAAGAATGGATTATAAAAATATGATATGTCGCTTTTAAAATGGTTTTTAGAGACTTTTAAAAGAGCAGTGGCTAATGCTCATGATGTACACCAATGTTACATGAAAGCCCTATTTTGTAAAAAGGACCTAACTGCAAATATAAGTAATTATATTAGTCAACATTCTCCAGAGAAATAGAACCCCCCCCCCCACACGCACACTCATACGTGGAGTATAATAGCTGTAGAGAATGAGAGAGTTTTATTTTAAGGAAATGGCTCATGTAGTTGTTGGGGTTGGCAAGCCCAAAATCTGGAGACCCAGGGAAGAGTTGTTTTTTAAAAACATCTGTTTTTTAAAATTTTTTTTAACTTTTTAACAAATTTTTATTTACTTTTCAGATAGAGGCAGAGTGCAAGCGGGGGAGGGGCTGAGAGAAAGGGAGACGGAATTTTTAGCATGCTCCAGGCTCTGAGCTGTCGGCACAGAGCCTGATGCGGGGCTCGAACCCACGGACCACGAGATCATGATCTGAGCCACAGTTGGACGCTTAACCAATTGAGCCATCCAGGTGCCCTGATGTTGCATCTTGAATATGAGGGCCATCTGGAGGCAGAATTCCCTTCTCCTTGGGGGACCTCAGTATTTTCTCTTAAGGCCTTCAACTGATTGGATGAGGCCCACCCACATTACAGAGGGCAATCTGCTTTTCTCAAAACCTACTGATTTAAATGTTAATCACTTCTAAAAAAATACCTTCAACAACTGGGTACTGTGGCCTAGCGAGTTGATACATAAAATTAACTTACAGTAATGACAAAAAACACCAGAAGGAAGAACGTCAATGTCAGAGGGATTCTGGGGCATTTATTTATACTTTTCTCTCTTTCCCAAGTGTCTATAATAAACATAGCTTTTAAATTTTAACATATAAAATATAAACAATTAAAATGATAAATTAAAGGAGCACCTGTGTGGCTCGGTAGGTTGAGTCTCTGACTCTTGGTTTTGGCTTAGGTCATGATCTCATGGTTTTGTGGGTTTGGGCCCCATGTCAGGCTCCCAGCTGACAGCATGGAGCCTGCTTGGGATTCTCTCTCTCCCTCTCTCTCTCTGCCCCTCCCTCAATCATGCTTTCTCTCTCAAAATAAACAAATAAACTTTAAAAAATGATAGATTAAAGTGTTCCTTTTGCCTGTATGAGGCAATAGCCCTTTCAGTATCCACACGAGAGGCCTCTCTGTGCCCCAGCTGTGGCACCATTTCTTTCATTCTCTTACATTTTAGAACCTTACAATTACAGAATTACCTAAAAAGTTGCCTGTAATCTCACCATGCTATCAGAATTGTAGTTTTTCAGCTGTAGAGCATTTTAGGGTTTTTTTTCCCCCAACAATGAATTATGCACAACATCTCACCTCACTTCTCAAAATTTCTTTAGTATCCCGTAGCTTGGTGGCACCTTATGATTAAGTCGGTCCCCGATTGTTGGACGTTAATGTTATTTCCAATTTTCTGCTATTAGAAAGAATGTGGTCCTGAATAGCTTCAGACACCGCTTGGCACACACATGATTCTTTTCCTTAGGGTGGGTGCCCGGATGGAGAATTGCTAGACCAAAGCATAGATATATTTGCACAAGCGGACCTGCACGTGTAGAGCGGGTCTGTCATGGTCCTTGGTTCATATGTGCTCATCCTTAGGCCTGTACGTAGTATAATTATTGAAGCAGTATTTTTTTTTTAATTTTTTTTTAACGTTTATCTATTTTTGAGACAGAGAGAGACAGAGCATGAACGGGGGAGGGTCAGCGAGAGGGAGACACAGAATGGAAACAGGCTCCAGGCTCCAAGCCGGCAGCACAGAGCCCGACGCGGGGCTCGAACTCACGGACCGCGGGATCATGACCTGAGCCGAAGTCGGACGCTCAACCGACAGAGCCACCCAGGTGCCCCTTTTTTTTTTTAATTTTTTTTTTTAACGTTTATTTGTTTTTGAGACAGAGACAGAGCATGAACGGGGGAGTTGAAGCAGTATTTTAAATGACATGAGCCCACCATCTAAAACGCAAACTAAGAACTTAGCAGTAATATATGACTCCCCCATATCCTCACCTCCTTCACCCAAGGTAATGATCTTCTTAATTCTCCATTCATTTCTTTGCTTTCCTACATTATATTCCTAAAATCAAATGTTTTCCTTTCATTGTTTTTAGCTTTCAGAGGGTGTAGTGTTTTGTGACTTAGTTTTTGAAGTTGGTATTCAGTTGCTGAGATTCTGCCACGCTGTTGTATCTCAACACGTTGTATCTCACGCATGTGCTGTGTTCCACTGACTGCAAGTACACGCCAGGTATCTACTCTCGGGCTGATGAGTATACGGGCAGTTTCTGGGGTCTGAACAGTGCTGCTACTAACAAACATTCTCACCTGTGTCTCCTTTTGTACACATGCAGGACTTTTCTCCTGGCGAGATGCACCTAGGAGTAGAATTACTGTGATTAGTCCATGGTAGGAGACGGCTACAAGCTGTTTTCTAAAGTGGTTGCCTCTCCAGCAACGTATAAGAGCATCTGTGGGTCCACATCCTCTCCAACACTTGGCGTTATTAAACTGTTTGTCAGTCAAATAGGTACAAAATTGTCTCTCATGATGGTCTCCTTTGCATTTCCCCCATCACCGAAGATGTTGATCTGTCTTTGTTTGCTCTGGCTGTCCTAACAAATACCATAGGCAGGGGAGCTTAAAACAGCTTTGGAGGCCAGGAAGTCCAAGATGACAGTGCTGGGGGATCTGGCTCCTGGTGAGGGCCTTCTTCATAGTTTGCAGAAGGCTGGCTTCTTGTTGCGTGTATCCTCGCGTGGTGGAGACAGGTCATCTCTCCCTCATTTCTTATTATCAGGGCACTAATCCCATCCATGAAGGCTCCACCCTCATGACCTAATCATCTCCCGAAGGCCCACCTCCAAATACCATCACACAGGGCCTTAGGTTTCAACATACACATTTTGGAGGAACACATTCATTCTACAGCATCTTCTCTTAATATAAACATATTGGCCCCATTTATTTACTGTGAAATGCCTCTTTCTGTCTCTTGCCGATTTTCCATTGGGTTCCTTATGCTCTTGTTGATAATGTAGTTCAATACCTTTGTGGCACTAATTTTTTGTCAGTTATGTCTTTTTACTTTCAAAGTTATTTTTTGGTAAGTACAAAATTCTTAGGACACCTGGGTGGCTCAGTTGGTGGAGTGTCTGACTTTGGCTCAGGTCATGATCTCACAGTTTGTGGGTCTACATCGGGCTCACTGCTGTCAGCACGGAGCCTGCTTGGGATCCTCTGTCTCTCTCTCTCTCTCTCTCTCTGCCCCTCCCCCACCTCAAAAATAAAAATAAACATTAAAAAAAATAAAGTTCTTAATTTTAATATGGTCAAATGTGTTTATCTTTTTCTTTATAGTCACAGATGTTTGTTAAAGGAAATTTATTCCTACCCCAAGTTATAAATGATATTTAGGTGTATTTTCTACTAAGAAGTCTAAAGTTCTGTTTTTAACATTTAAGTCTTTAATATATTTGGACTTGGTTTTCCAACATGGTGTGAGGAGAAGGTACAATTTCTTCTTTTTCCAGATGGCTAATCATTTTTTTCCCCAATTTTACCTATTTAACAGTTCCTTTTGTCCTCTGCTGTTTTGACATGATTTTTTTCATGTACTAAATATCACGTCCCTAACTGTGAGGTTCTGTTTCTGGACTCTGCATCTCTCGGGTGGGTTTGTTTCTCCTGTCACAAATACCATACTGCCTGAATTACTATAGCTTCACACTAGGTGCGAACATAAGGTGGGGCAAGTCCTTCCTCTCTACTCTTTGTCTGCAAAGGTATCTTGGCTATTTTTGACTTCTTATTCTTCCATATCATTTAACAAGTTTCCTTTACAATCCCCTGGCTTCACTCTAGGGCAGCCCTCCGGGGACTTGCCCTGGCCCAAGTCCCTGCAATGTCACCCTTTCACACATTCTCACCCTTGTGCCAGGTTTGCTCACATACTCCAGCAATTGGGGGCTTTTGCCTGGTGACACCGTGCAGTGTTTTAAGCTCCCCTTGAGCCTCCGGGTAGCCCTCCCCATGGTGCTGGGGGTGGGCACTCCCTGTGTTATAGTGTCTTGTGATGCCTTAAAACACCGTGGGCTAGTCTTTCCAGTGTAAAATGGAACAATATTGAATCAACACATGGGGAGGAGAAGTGATGTCTGAGCAATGTTACAACTTTCCTATCCATGAGTATGGTATATTTCTCTAGGTGAGACTTTCTTTAAGAGCTCACAGTCGAGTCCTGTAAATTTTCCTGTAGACGTTATAAACGTATTTTGCTAGATGCCTTCCTAGGCACTTGATATTCTTCATCCGTGGGTCTTTTTGCCGTGTAGCCCTCCAACATGGTTCTGCTTATTCCCTTTTCCCTTAGCAGAGTATGAGAAAGAAGCCGCTGGGAGCTTGCCTGAGGGGATTTTTCAGAACGGAATGTCTGGCCCATTTGCTGCTACTTGAGTGAGCTAGTGAGGGAGCCCTGTTCTGGGTCCATTTAGGAGGACAGCATCTGCTCTTTGGGGAGTTGTGGGTACCCTGGTGATCTAGAGAGAAACTGGTTAGGTAGGGGAGAAGCTCCCAGCCAGGAGATGCCCCATGGGAGGAAGAAAGGGTTCCTGAGATCCAGGCTTGCTTGGGTCCTGGCTCTGCAGTCTACTGGCAGCCTTCCTTGTGAGGAAAAAAAGGAAAAAAAAAAGGTTTACCTCTTTGCTCTGTATCAGCAAAGGTGTTCAAAGGTGGCGCTCACTGGAGGAAAGGCCTGCATGGAGTTCAGAGCTAGATGAGTGATTTTCTTTTTATCTGCTTACCGGCTGAGAAGGGTGAGCCGCTACATTGTCAGAGTGTCTGTGACCAACATGCAACCATGGGGGCAAAGCTGGGCTACAGATCATCTCGGAACAGATGTTTCCACCCCCTGCAGCTGTGGTTTCATGGGCTTCGAAGTGGCACGATTCATCCAGGGAGCGCGAGTTAAGGAGATGTCGAGCAGCGCGACTCCTGGGGCTTTGAGCAGTTGTGGACGTGTTCCCTTTAGGACAGAATGCCGATGAGGAGAGTGGTCGCCGGGGGATCCCCCGGCTTCACTGTAGGTCAGGCCCCTGGGGCCCTGCCCCAGCCCAAGTCCCTGTGATGTCCCCCTTTCACACATTCTCAGCCTGTGACGGGTTTGCTCACATAGTCCAGCAATTGGGGACTCTTGCCTGATGACCCTGTGCAGTGTTTTAAGCTCCCCATGGGCCCCGGGGCAGCCCTCCCATGGTGCTGGGGGTGGGCACTGCCTGTGTTAGCAGTGTCTTGTGATGCCTTAAGGCACCGTGGGCCAGTCTTTCCAGAATTCCTTGGGGATTCCCTGGATGCCCTTCTCTGAAGCAGGGGTCTTTAGACAGTACCTAGGACTGTGTGGCAGAAACTTCCCCTCCAGGAGCCAAAAAAGGCTTCATCCTCATCCGACTCGTGTCCACCCAAAAGGAGCCTGCGCGGGGCCGATAAGTCATAATCCAGAGAGGTGATGACGGTCGTCTTCATGTCCATTGATTAATGAAAACAGGGCTAGTTGGACACAGAGTAGATGGTTATAAATGGTGCTGTCAGAGAAAAATAATTATTGTATTAATAAGGAAACGGTTCAAAACCAGGCGATGGAAAAGAGAACTAGCAACTTAGCATCTCCGTGGGCTGGTGAGGCAGACCTGATGGGATGCAGGGGCACTTCAGCCACCCCCTTGCTCTCCAGACCCCAGCCTCCCCCCGGTGTCTGAGTGTGTGTGTGGGGTGTGTGTGTGTGTGTGTGTGTGTGGACGCAGTCGGCCTGACCCGGCTCTCGCGGGATGCCGAGATCCGCTGGGGTGGTTTGCAGGCATCCGGGACCACTTCCAGCAGGAACGGGGAAAAACGAGCATATCTTATTGTACCTGAAACACTCTATGATATGTACTAAATATTATGACTACTCGGGGCCTTGCAATAATTGATTCACCCACACAGCCATTTAGTCTGCGAGCTGTTCGTTTTACAAATTCTACAATCTTTTAGAAATTCTTTCAGTGCGGAAGATTGCTGCCTGGCCTCAGATTCATTATGGTGATTGAATCCTTTTCAATAGAGAACGGTTTAAAGAGAGCACATGCCCGTGTGTCTCACTCAGAGTGAAGGCACATAGGTTAAAAGCTTGTCTGGGTGGCATAATTCACTGCCGCTATGCCAAACAATCACGTCTTATTGTGACCTTCATAAGATACAAAAAGGCAACAGGATGGAGCTCGGCTTTTTTTAAACCCACTCACAGATTTAGCTTCCCAACATCTGAAGCTTGGAGAATTCCTAATTAAATAACCAATTAATAATGTAGAATAGGAAAAGCTATTTTTTTTTCTGAAATGCAAAATCATAATTAATCAGAGTACAAAAAGCTGCCTGTCTTTATATCAGAAAAATATAGACTAGGTATTTAAATATTCCACCACACCTGAACCCTGGCCATCCGTCATTGTTATGACTTAAAACATCTCAGACTAAATTAGGTTTTGTTTGTATAGAGCAGTGAAAGTCAGATGGCTTGAATGACAAAATTAGAACATGTTCAAATCACTGAGACAAAACCGCATAAAGAGAAAGATGTGCAGGGAAAGGGCTGCCAGTATGGAGCAGAAAAATTCCACTGATTTAAAAAAACAACAACAAAAAAACCCCACAAAAAACGTATTCTTTCCCACTTACCCAACCAATTGGTGTAAGTATAAATCCCTGGCCCCCAAGCAGACGTTCCAGGGAAAAAAAATTATCCCTGCCCCCTTGTTAATTGCCCCAAATAGCAAGCCTGGCTCTGGACGAGGCACCGCCTCCCCTCCCCTGCCCTCCCCTCCGATTTCTCTGCCTCTGGCTGGCCCGGGTGCCATTTACCCTCGAAGCACCGGCCCGCCCCCCGCTCCAGCCGCCCAGCCCGCGGCCGGCTCCCCGCCCACCAATTATTGTCAGTAAGACAGGCAGGAGCCACTAATGATCTAAGGTCCCCCCACCCCTCCGCACTCTGCACCTCTGGCACATTTATATTTTAAAAGAAAAGCTTGCTTTTATAGTTTGTGCCACCTCCACAATTGATACTTTGCCCGTGAAATACCAGAACCAGGGAGTAAATTTCCCAAGGAAGAAATGTATAAAAACGCTTTCACTGACGGACTAGATCCGCCGACGGGGGCCACCGCCGGACAGGAAGCGGAGGCTCGCTCAGGGCTGTTGGCCCAGGGTCGCCCCTGTGTCCCTTCGTCACGTGTTTGAAATGTGTCGAGCGTGTTGCCACCTTGTTTTCTGAACCGGGCACGCGTTTTCTTGCCTTGTAGCGTTTGCTCGTGCTGGCTCCTGCTCATGGAGGTGAACGTATGAACCCACCTGATCTTGTCCCTCTTCCTGGCTCAGCGGGTCAAAAGTGACCTCTGTCGCTCCTGGGCACCTGTGTCCATCACCTTCTCCCTGTGTTCATGGGTGTGAACACTGCCCAGACTCCCACTGGCCCCCAGCTTGTGCTCCTGGGGGGTAGGGCCCCCAGCCCCTGCGGAGGAAGGTGTGGCCCAGGGACGGGTGTGGGGGCGGGGACAAGGCGCCAAGGTCTACCAGTGCCAGTTTCAGAGGGACCCTCGCCTTGGCCCCAGATGCCACTCGGCTCTCTGGCGTTCTGTCCCACCCACCACCACAAATCTCCTTCAATATATAATTTCCTGTTATCGTAGCAATAAATAATTTTTCGTGATAGTTTTGCTGTGAGACTTTGTGTGGCGTTTTTTTTTTATTGACAAAACCACTATGAATCAACATACATGAACACAATAAAAATGTGAGAGCGATCTGCCCTACAGCTGCGGTCTTGTCAATAGGGCAGCGCATTGATCTCTGCTCCTCTTTGGGGTTATTTGTGGAGCTCAGTGAGCAGCGCGGTTTGCGGAACTGTGCTGCTCAGGAGAAGCACCCAGGTCCCCCTCTTGCCAAGCTCCCTGCACCCTTCCCTGCCCACCCCGACCCCGTCGGGGCGGGGGGCAGAGGTAGCAGAACCCAGTGGTGGGGGAGGCTGGTGCAGAGCTCACCTCATCCGTCCTCCCTCCCCCCTCCCTCCCTCCTTCCTTCCCTCCTTCCTTCCCTCCCTCCTTCCTTCCCTCCTTCCTTCCTTCCTTCCCTCCCTCTCCTCTTCCCTCCCTCCCTCTCTCCCTCCCTCCCTCTTCCCTTCCCTCCCTCCCTCCTTCCTTCCTTCCTCCTTCCTTCCTTCCTTCCTTCCTTCCTTCCTTCCTTCCTTCCCTCTCTCCCTCCCTCTCCCCTTCCTTCCCTCCCTTCTTCCTTCTTTCCTCCCTCCCTCCCTCCTCCCTCCTTGCTTCTTTCCCTCCCTCCCTCTCTCCCTCCCTCTCCCCTTCCTTCCTTCCTTCCTTCCTTCCTTCCTTCCTTCCCTCCCTCTCCTCTTTCCTCCCTCCCTCCCTTTCCTCTTGCCTCCCTCCCTCCCTCCCTCCTTCCTTCCCTCCCTCCCTCCATCTCCCCTTCCTTCCCTCCCTCTTTCCTTTCTCCCTTCCTTCTTTCCCTTCCTCTCTCCCTTAGTCAGGTGCTGTGTCCTGGGATGCAGAGGAGGGCCAGACTTTGGCCAGCTCACAGGGCTCTCCCCATCTGCTGGGGGCAGTCGTCCAGGGATCTGTGGATGGAAGTCCCTCCCAGTGGTGGGAAGCACCAGGGAGGCACTGCCCACTTGCCCCTCACACTCCCTGACTGAATGCCTTAACAGGCCAATCCTGGGCTGTGTTCTGGGAACCACCACGGGCCCCACTTTCCAAGTGTTCATGGTCCAACAGGGTGGACGGCAGAGGCTGCACACATAAATAGTGTGGCGTCTGGGGGATCCCCCCACAAACTCCTTGGAATGGCCAGCAGGGAGTCTGATCTCACCCTGAGCAAAGGCTTCCTTCCTGCAGAAGCATCTGAGCCAGAGGGAAAGGGCAGGGGAATCGGCCAGGCCAGGAGCTGAGAGGCATCCTGGCAGGCGGAGCAGCCTGGGAGGGAGCCCAGCGCATTCGAGGAGCTGAGAGGAGGTCCAAGTGGCCTGGAAGAGGCTGGGGTGAGTGGTGGCGGGGAAGGGCCTACAGCTGTCCCAGAGAGGAGACCCGGGGCTGGGGGTGCGGAGAGCTGTCGTGATGTGATGCTCGGTGCCTGTGCTATCCCCATGCAGCTGCCCCTGCGTTGACCGTGGGCTCGTCACCTCTAGAACCCCTCAGGTCTCACTCCTCCACTTTTCCCACCTGGAGCCAGCCCTCAGCTCCCAAGTTTCCCAACAGGACTGGCTCTGCCCCCTCAGGCCTCCACACTCCTTACCTGTGTCTCCGAGTCAGAAGTCTACCCACACTCCCTGGCCCAGCAGGCGGAGAGGACCCGGGCCCTCACCCCCTGACCCCATCACACTGTCCCTGTGCTGGGCTTGCCTCTTTCCCGCCACCCCCATCCAAATCCTGCCCTCCTCTGTGGAGGTCCAACAGAGCCCGCCTCCTCCAGCAAGCCCTCTTGGATTGTGCCCCCGCAGGTGTCACCTGACTCCCGTGCTCTGTCTTATCCCCTGGCTCACGGGAGCAGGGGGCCTTTGTCAGCCCAGGTTTCTTGGTAAGATCTGGGGCTCCTGGTTGTGAGTTCCAAGCTTGGCTCGGCCTCTCAAGGGGAAGGGATGGGACTGAGCAGTCACAGAGTTGAGGGCTTCGGAGCTGGGCTTGGGGGCTGTGGGGAGGCCTGTGGCCAGCGGCGTGGACCCCTGCCTGCCTAGGCTGCCAGATCCCCTCCCCCTCTCTTCCTCTGTCTCTTTTAGTGACTTCTTGCCAAACCAAAGCATCTGGGGGTCTTGCCCACTCCTCTCCCCATGTGTAAAGGGAAATAGAGCCACCCAGGCCCGGAGGTCTGAGCGAGGGGCCAGCTGCAGGCCAGGGAGAGCCCAACCCTGGGGTCCCCTCCAGGAAGCCCTGTGCAAATCACCCCGTTGCCCTCCCCAGCTCTCTCCCACACCACCCTGTAATATCTGGTAGGGATCACTGCCTGGCTCAGTGGTTTGCTTGTCTGAGGGCTGTGCCCCTCCAAGCCCACTCAGAGCTCCAGGGAGCAGTGACCAGGGGCCTTCCCTGCGGGGAGGGAGGGGGGGCAGTCTGTCATCTCATCAGAAGGGAGAGGACCAAGTGGCATTTGCACAGCAGGTTGGGTGAGTCAGTTGTGCCCTGCCAGGGAGGGTGGTGTTGAATTGTGGGTGGGCTCAGGTCCCTCCTGCCCGGCCTGTCTGTCTAGCTCAGCAGTGTCTCAGCAGCGCTGAGGCCCTTGCCAGCCCAGGTGCTAGCAGTGCTCACCGAAAGGGGAGGCACTCTTTCCAGAACATGCCAATCACCACCCCCCCCCCACCCAGTGCTGAGGGTAGCTGGCCCTTCCCTAGTTGCTGGCACTTTGGTCAGGGTCCCCTGACACCCTGGAGCTGGCCCAGAAAGCAGGGTTTCCCTTTAAGGGTGATTACAGCAGCCTCCGCGGGCTGCCCTGCCCAGCCCCCGCCAGTGTGGCACCTGCCCACGTGGCACCTGCCCAGGGCGCCGGCTGTGCTCCCGCCGTCCTCCTGACGTCAGCCAAGGGGACGGACGCCACCTCCTCCGCCACACGTCGCTCACCAAGTGTAGGCAAAAGGCAGGTGTCCAATTGCTGCGGGTGAGGAAGAGAAATAATTTGGTTTCTAAATCAGGACTCAGCACCCGGGGACAGATCCCTGAAGGGCTGTGGGGCGGCTGCTCCTGCAAATGGGGGGGATGGCCTGGGCCCCCCGGGGAGGACTTTGGGGGCTCCCCTCAGCTCTGGCCCCTGGTGCTGAAAGCCCTGAGAACAAGCCATCTGAAAATTAGGATTCTGTGTCGGCCTGTCAATCCCCAGAAGCACACAGCCTTTCATTAAAATCCGCCTGACATTTCTGTTATGCTCAGAAATCCCGAAGATATGCCAAGCGCCTGCTATTTGCCATCACATCCGCCTGGGAAGCTGCAGGGCCGCCAAGCCCATTGTGCTGAAATGCCCCCCAGGAGGTGGGCGGCCGGCTGCGCAGGGCGCTGGCAGGAGCACGGGCCTGGGCTGCTCCAGGGGGGCTGCCTGAGAGAGACGGCTGGGGACAGTGGGCCTCGCTGGGGTCACGCCGTCCAGGGGAAACTGCGGCTCCCCTGCTCATATGCCATGGGGCTCTGAGTACAGGGAAGGTCCTGCAAAACTGGTGAGGGACTGTTGCCTTCTCGGCGGGGGCAGGCCTGCAGGGAGCCCTTCCTTCGAGCCAGGGCCCTGGCGGGCTCCGGGGCGCTGAGGCTGGATGCGCGAGGTGGGTGACGGGGCGGCCTGGTCGGAGGCAGGAGCTGTCGATACTGGGCATTGACCCGGGCGTCTCTGAGGGAGGGCCTGTCATTTGGCCAGCGTGCCAGGAGTAAATGTGCCCGAAAGGTCACAGAGACCACAGAATATGTGATATGAAAATGCAGCCATCCCGAGAAGGCAGGGCAAGCCTTGGGAAGAGAGGGAAGGACCATGCCGTAGAGCTAGGCAATATGGCTACCTCTTGGCTCTGAAGTCACGTGTCATGGACTGGTGGGGACAGATCACACTCCTGCATGGAAGTGCATGGCTTACCCCCGGATAAGCAGGGGGTAGCAGGAGGTGTGTGGAGGAGCTAGGGCAGTGTATGGGCTGAGGCCAGCCAGACTTCCCGTGGGACGGGTTTGAAGAAGGCCATGGCCGTCTGGGAGGGCCTGAATCCCAGAGGGTGGGAGTGACACTGGCTCTGGGATCTATCATGGTTTTAGGAGTCTGGTTGCAAGTGACACAAACCCGACTTTTGGCCTTCACCAAAAAGGGGACTATATTGGTTCATGTAACATGTTGCCTTCAGGCATGGCTGGATCAAGGCTCCTAAACAGTGAAATCAAGGTTCTGCTTCTCCTGAACATTCTTAGCTCCACTTTCCTCTACATTGGCTTCATTCTCACCAGCAGCAGCCTCTATCACCTTAACAACCTGAAGATAATTGTTCCCGTAAAGGTCATGTGGCGTTCTTCCCTAAGCCTATCACTGGCCAGGGTGATGTGGTGCTCTGATTGATTAATCCTGGCTCCTGTAGCCTCCCAACCACAGAGCGTGAGCTACAACCTGAAGAAGAGGCATGAGGTAGGGCTGGGAGCAGGGAGTGGTAGGGGGCTTCCCCAAAGCAGGTCGCACATTTGTCATGCCTGAGTTTCCACACTTCTCCAGGAAATCTTGCACTTCCTGGGGTCCTTCAGCCTCATGCAACCAATCCCAACGAAGCCATGATTATTGCATACCCTTCTGAGCCAGGTTGAGCCTAGGGAATGTAAATGAAGGAGCAAGTAGAGCCAGCTATTGGGCTCTCCCCCAGGGACACGAGCTAGTGACCCTAAGACAGGGAGAAAGGTAAGAGGAGGTTATGAGCCAGCCATGCTGGCTGACACCTGCAGTGGTCAGGACAGGCTTCCTGAAGGAGGTGAGGGTGGGGGTGCCAGCTAGGTCCTGATAGGTGGACAGAGTTGGGCAGAGAGTCCTATTTTCAATCTTCCAAACATTTTCTCTTGCACAACCAGGAAACTGGTTGGGCTCAGACCTTCACCTGGAGCCCAGGTGCAGCTACGTGGCTGATAGGGAGACTCAGAGAGAAGCTCCCTGGAGCTTGGAGTTAGATGGCAGCCAGCTTTCCCACCAAGAGTCATGGTGGGTGTTTATAAGGATGGCTACCAGCAGAGCCACTGTGCCCCCACAGGGTGTGGGCCCTGCTCTGTACCCACCACCCCACTCTTTGCAGGATGAGCCATGAGATAGCACTCTGCGTTGTCTATTTCAGATGGGTAGCAAACAGCAGCTCAGGGACCTCAGGAGCAGGCCTCATGGGCTGGAGCAACCACTCTGAGTGTCCTGCAGGACATCCACTTGCTGCCAGGCCTTGGGAAAAGAGAGTCTTCTAAGCGGGGAGGAGCATGGGGCGTTAGTGTCCCCCAGGATGGCAGGGTGGCAGTGAATGAGATATAGAAGTGTGTAGGAGGCAACCTGGTTGAGCAGAGAGATCCTGGAGGACAACAGGGGAGGATAGGCCATGGAATGGCCAGAAATGGAATACTGGGCAGAGCTATGGACTTCATTCTATTGCTCAGAGAGCAAAGGAGTGAAAAGATAAAGCAAAGTCCCAGAAGAGGAGCCTGGATGAGTTTAATGACTTCCTCCCTCCCCATACCCTTCCATGCATCCATCCCTCCATTCCTCCATTCCTCCATCCACCATCCATCCATCCATCCCTCCACCCACCTACCCACCCACGTGTTCATCCATCATCCATTCATCATTCATCCATCCATCCATCCATCCACCATCCATCCATCCACCCACCTACCCACCCATCCATCCATCCACCCACCTACCCACCCATCTGTTCATCCATCATCCATTCATCATTCATCCATTCATCCACCATCCATCCACCATCCATCCATCCACCCACCTACCCACCCATCCATCCATCCATCCATCCACCCACCTACCCACCCATCTGTTCATCCATCATCCATTCATCATTCATCCATTCATCCACCATCCATCCATCCATTTATCCATCATCCATCATCCGTCCACCCATCCGTCCACCCATCCACCCACCTACCCACCCATATGTTCATCCATCATCCATTCATCATTCATCCATCCATCCATCCATCCACCATCCATCCATCCATCATCCATCCATCCATCCATCCATCCATCATCCATCTACCCACCTACCCACCCATCTATTCATCCATCATCCATTCATCATTCCTCCATCCACCATCCATCCATCCATCCATCATCCATCCATCTATCCATCTATCCATCCATTCACCCACCTACCCACCCATCTGTTTATCCATCATCCATTCATCATTCATCGATCCACCATCCATCCATCCATCCATCCCTCTATCCACCCATTGCTCCCAAGAATTCACACACTGGGATGTGGTCTTGGTGAATGGGGCTAAAAGACAGCCAACAGTGTTTTCCAGTTTTGTTACCACCCTCTGGCCAGGAGAGTGGACATGTATGAGCCAGGGTTGTGCTGTGTGGCAAGCAAACCACTCCATCTCACCAGCTGCCAGGAGAGAATGGCTCTCACACCTCAGCTGGCTGATGAGATGGGGCCAGCTGGAAAAAGGGACCCCAAACCCTCCCAAGCTGAAATGGGCAGGACAGGGGGCCTGGGTTCCCAGTCAGGTCCCACCCAACACGTACTTGCGACTGCCAGGGTGGGCGTGTACCCCGAGACTGGACAACTGGAGTCCTCCACCTTCCTCCATTTGATAGACATTTATTAGGCACCTTGTCAGTGCCAGACCCTAGGAATGCAATGGCAGGCAAGTGAGATCCAGCCCTGTCCCCTGGGAACTTGCGGTTCAGGAAGGAGATTAACAAGGAAGCACCATGACCCACACCTAGTTCTGCCCTGCACCAGGCCCCACTCACTGGCAGACACTCAGCCAAGGAATGAATGATGCCAGGCTCCCTGAAGGATAAGCCAGATAAGGCAGACTTCCTGGACCCCGTGTGTTGTCGGTGGGATTATGTTTCCACCCCAAATTCATATGTCAAAGTCCTAACCTCCAGTACCTCAGTCTGTAACTTTATTTGGAAAAAGCATTATTGCAGGTGTAACTTGTTAAGACGAGGCCATACTAGAGTAGGGTGAAGCCCTAATCCAACGTGACTGGTGTCCACATAAAAAAGGGAAATCTGGACGCAGATATGAAAGGGGAAGATGAAGCCTGGAACAAATCCTTCCCTCCCAGCCCTCCGGAAGACATGTGTGCCTAACACCTCGATCCTGGATCTCCAGCACCGTGGGACGATACATGTCTGTTGTTTAAGCTGCCGTAGCCTGTGGTAGTTTGCTCTTGCATCCCCAGGAAACCGACACCCCATGCCAGCTGAGGACTGAGGCAGGAGCCCTCAGCGGTGCCCATAGCCAGGTCCTTGTGGGTCGTGAGTTGTTTAGACGCTGGCTGCACCCCAGGTCATCAAGGGTTCCACACGCGGATCTCCCCTCTCCACTCAATGGCCCCCGAGGACCCTAGATACTCTTCCTGGTGGCTCAAGGGTCCTTTTGGGGCGGCCGAGGGGCAGGCCAGGGCTCACTGAAGCCCACTTGGGTGTATCTGGTGGGAAGTAGGCATGGTTGGATGGGAACAGTCTTGGCAAGTGACATTGGCCTCTCCCTTAATAAGTTGTGGGGCTTACTATTCTACTGTTTTATTTTGTTTTTTAACATTTATTTATTTTTGAGACAGAGAGAGACAGAGCATGAATGGGGGAGGGGCAGAGAGAGAGAGGGAGACACAGAACCCGAAGCCAGGCTCCAGGCTCTGAGCCATCAGCCCAGAGCCCGACGCGGGGCTCGAACTCACAGACCGCGAGATCGTGACCTGAGCTGAAGTCGGACGCTTGAACCGACTGAGCCACCCAGGCGCCCCTATTCTACTGTTCTCTAAACACACCACATATTTTGCAATTCTGGACTTTGTACTTGTTGTCCGCTGGCCTGAAGTTTTCCTGGGGCCATTGTATCGCTATCTCGGCCTAAATATCACCTCCTGCAAGAAGGCTACCAGGACCACCAAGTAAAAAGACAGGTCCTCCGGTTTTCTCCAATAGCAAGTGCAGAGAGTTTATCTCATCGCGGGTGTGCTGGGGTCAAGCATTTTGGTTGTCATGATGGCCGCTATGTCCTCTGCTCAGAATGGTGTCTTAAATGTAACAAACGTTGAGTAGATACTTGGGGATGGATGGGCGGACGGACAGATGGGTAGAGGGATGGGTTTATACCCTAGGGTGGAGCAGAGAGAGTATGTGGGTGCTGGGGGTTTCTCGGCAGGGCTGCTTTCCGTGAGGCCCAGGGCAGGCCAAGAGGGCTGTGGGAAGGGGGCAGACGCACAAGGCCCTCCCTACCGAACCCCCCAGAGCACCAGCATGGCTCGGCTGAGGCCACAGGACCTGTGTGAGCGTCCCAGCTCCATCCCTGTGGTCCTCTAAGGGTTGGCTGCTCTGGGAAGAGGCAAGGGAGGATCATCCCCTACAGGCTTCAGAGGGAGCACAGTCCTGGGCATGCCTCTGTCTCATCCCAGGGCCCTCCACCTGCCCCTGGGGAGGCTCTAGGGCTCACCTCTCGGAGTGGTGCCGATGGCCCCAGTGGCTGCAGATCGTGTGCACAGAGGCAGCTTTGGGTGTGTGACCGGCTCTGAAGAGAGTGAGGGTTTGGGGGCCCGGGGTCTGTCCTGCTGAGAAGCACTGTTCTTCTAGCCCCCACTAGTGCTCTAACACGTCAGCCTGGGCCACCCTGCCTCCACTGCAACCAGTCCCCCAGTCTTGGGGAGCACAGGCTTGTAAGGCCACTGTGACAGGGATGGGACACGTCTGCTGACAGCCACGGGTCAGGAAGGGAGGGCCAAGGCTCATTGCCCACTTTGGTTCAGAGTGTGAGTGTCCTCCAGGGGGAGTCCCGCACAGACAGATGGGGGACGACTGGACGGATGGCCATCGGGGGAGGGGCTGCCACTGCCCAGCCCACTCTCAGGAAGCTTTCCCGCAGTTGTGACAGGCTCAGCACTCCTCCGTGTGAGAAGGCAGCACACGGCCACCCCATCAGATGAGGACCTACACCATCCGTCCGCTTCTCCCCGGTCCAGCCTCCAAAGCTGTAGGAAAAGCCAGTCCTGGGCCTTGTTTATTTTTGGAGTTTTAACTGGCTGGGTGAGGAAGTGAGCCTTGTTAAAGGGGATTTAACTGTGGGTCACTGTGAGTTTGAGGGGCTTAGAAAGAAAGAAAGAGAAGGGCTTTCCCTCTTCATCCTCCCCGGGGCAGGGGCCCCTCTCTCACAAAGACTCAGGCCCCTGAGCCAGGACCTCAATGCCAGCCCAGCTGGAGGGAGCCCGTTAATGGGGAAGAGCTTAAGTCGTTTATGGGAACCGGAGAGGGCTTTCTTAGCACAGGAAAGAAAGGCCTCCCCAAGCCGGGGAGGGCTGAGGGCCGGGCTGACGGGATTTCCCGGGCTTTCTTCATCGGCCCCCTCGAGGGGAGGGTGGTCCCTCTGCCCTCTGGAACTTGAAGACAGCGTCAGTCTCACGGGTCCGGGGTGCACTCAAGGCCGACACCCGTTTTCGCACCTAACCATTGGGACATGACCCAGGCAGGCCTCCGAAGGGAGCAGGGTCCAAGTTGACTGTGGAAGCACCAATGAGTCTTTGCTCTGAGCACGGTGCTGTGAAGGAGATGGGCAGGTGCTCTGTTCTGGGCACCCCAACCCCTTCCCCTGTGACTGAGGGTGGGCCTCCTTCATCTGTCTGTGCCTGGACCCCTCGCTGAGGGGGAGAGGCGTCTTTGGGCTCCCCCCTGCAGAGGAGGCAGGGGCAGGGCTTGGCGGCCCTCCCCACTGGGAGCTGGTGCGTCCCACCACCGTGTGACTCTCACTGTTTCCTCCAACTTCCCACTCATGGGCCTGAGTCCCAAGATAGCCCTTCCTCAGGGTGGGAGGGCTTCTCGGAGTCAGATCTCACCCTGGCCTCTGGAGGGTTTTATTATTATGGGAAACAGCCAAAGTGGTGAGGAGGGGGGCCCATCATCTCCTGCAACCAGATAAAATAGAAACAACTAAATAAAGCACCCTTGCCGCTCAAGGGAAAAATTCTGCTTGTCAATTATGATTTATGAGCGATTGCCAAACGGGGAGCTGGCCTGCCTGTCTCGGAGGCCTGCTTCTGCCTCCCCCCACTCGGTGGGCGAGGCTGGGGGTGGCATGGCTTTTCTGGGAGAAGGTGGGTCCTTCCACAGCACTGGCTGTTAACCCCTTGTTGCCCGCATATCCAATCTCCGGCTGCTGGAGGGAAGGGAGGGGACCTCATGCCCCCAATTTGGCACCGACGAGGGGAGGGCATATGGACGGCGGCCACTGGCGAGGTGCCCACGCCAGGCCCTGGCTTCGGTCCCAGCGTGAGCTTGGGACGGTGGCGGGTAAGCTCTCTATCCCTCTCTGCCCTATAAAGTCCCTGGCAGAGCAGCCCCTGCATCCTCCCAGGCTCCCCGCGGAGGGCCACCAATTTGTCCTCGCCTGCGACTGCTCCGGCCAGATGGTGGGTGTTTCCAGGCCACAAAGTCCTCTGACCTTTGAACAGTTGTCGCTGAATTTCAGTAATGAAAGGGCCTCTTTTGAATACGTACAAATGAGACGTTATATTTCCATACATTTTATTTCCAGCCTCATCTGCGAATCTAATATTGACCCGGAGTTATCTGTGATGGGGAAGTTATTAATTCTGACAGATATAAGGGAGAAGCTAATATTCGCCTTTTACAAACACCTAATATTAATCTCGGGCGCTGTAAACGAGTGCCGTACGCAGGCATGGGGGAGATGACACCAGCTCGGAATTTGATAATGAAAAATGGGGAAGTTTAATTTCAGGGAATGGATAAAAATGTTTGCCTGCTGTGAGGTAGGCAGCACGGGAGGCCCCGGGCAGGGTTCCCAGAGGACAGAGCAGAGGTCTGGCGGTGACCTTCCTGCCCGAGGGCCTAGGACCCCGGGGGCCTGGACACCGTCCACCAGTCGTGGCCGAGGGGCCCGCCAGTGTCCTGGTGCTCACGCCCTCGGGAGCGGCTCTGGACGAGCCTCTGCAACCCCACTGGAGGCTGAGAGCCAGACTCAGGGTTCTCCGGGGGGACCTGTGGGCTCCCAGCTCTTGGGGGTGCACGAAAGCTGGGCTCCCTGGAGGGGAACGGAAGGCTCTCCTTAGCTGGGGGAGCTTGGAGTCCCAGCTCCTACAGCGGATGCCACTCAAACATGCCCTTGTCCTTCAGTGCCCTGCGAGCTCTGCTGGCCCATCACTGAATCCCCAAGGTCCCCCTAACCCTCGTTTTTATTACGGGCTCAACCAAAATCTTTCACTTTTGTGGACTACCTGCTCTCTCTCTGCTCCTACTTCTTCTGGCTTCTCCCCTGCAGGTCCCAGTTCCAAGCCCCTTCCTGCTGGAGGCCACCCCGGCACCTCACCGAGTCAAGCCCCCTTCCCTAGACTCCTGTATTGTTAAGAGCCGAACTGTGTCCACATTCCTGTGTTGGAGTCCTAACGCCCAGTGCCCCAGGTGTGGAAACATTTGGCAACAGGCTGGTTGCAGAGGTGGTTAGTTCGGATGAGGTCACACTGGAGCAGGGTGAGGCCCTGATCCAGTATGACTGGTGTCCTTACACAAAGGGGACACAGGAGAACACCCCATGAAGATGAAGCCGCACAGGATGATGTGTCGTGAGCCGCGGCACCCCCCCCTCCCCGCCCCCCGGAGGCTGCCAGCAAAGCCCCGGAAGCTCAGGGAGAGGCGCTCCAAGGGCCACCTGCTGACACCCTGCTCTCTGCTGCTGGCCTCCGGACTGCGAGGCAACACTTTCCTGCTGTGGTGCCCCTCACTCAGTGCCCTCTGCTAGGGCAGCCGGGTAGACTGCCATGCAAGCATTTCCTGTGCAGCTTTGTCACCATGAGCGCGCAATTACATCCTGTGAAGTCCGGGGGGCAGGTGGGGGGATGGTCCTGCAACCCTGTTGCGTGCTCTGCATGTTCCCCACTCCACACACCTGTCGGGCACGTTGGTGGGGCCCTAAGAGTAGCTGTTGGAGAAATGGCTGAGTGCTATGTTGTTTCTGCATCCATTACACTCCTTCTGTTTGCCCAGAATGGTGCCAGGGGCTGGGCTGTGTACACAGGACATATCCTAACCACAGACACCCAACCTGGCCTGATGGAATGTTAATTTTTACTTCTTGTGGGGCCTGCAGGTGCTGGCAGTGCGGTGACGTGAGGGCTCGGCCAGGAGTCGGGTGGAACCCTGAGTGCAGCCGTCAGCTTGGGCAGAGGGGTGGCTATGGAAGACCTGGGGACAGATGGAAGCTCGGGGTCCCTTCAGGGGGTGAGCAGGCCTTGGCAGTGGGCTCCTCCTTGGTCCATCCTCAGTGTGGGCCTTTGGGGCGACAATCAAGAAGGCCTGAAGGGGGGTCACAAGGGCTTCCCACTTCACCCCAGAAGCACAAGCATCTCTGTGATGTCACAGCTGCCCCCAATGGTCTGGTGCCTGGCACATTGCGGTGGGTGGAGCTTACGTCATGGGGCAGATTGGGTGCCTTTAAACCTCCAGCTGCCAGAACTGGGAAGGGCCTCAGCTATCACGGAGTCCACTCTGTAGCCTGGCGGCAAGTGAGGAAACAGAAGCACAGAGAGGGGGAGTGACTTACCCAAAGCCACACGGCGGGTCAGGGTCTGAGGCGGGAGAGGGCCCAGCCCTGTGGCATGGGGCTCAGGCACTCACTCTCGCAGGAAGAAGGGGTTGAGAAAGCATTGGCTTTGGCAGGGAGAATGTAGGAGAGGGACTTCAAGATTTTTCTTTTTGCTTTTCTCCTTCTACCTCCGTTAAATCCCGAGGCTTGAGTGTTTGCTCTTCAGAAGCATTTGAAAGAATCCAAGGAGCTGCCTGCTTCTCATGCCAGCTCATGTGCTCCCTTTCTCGCTCTCTTCTCTCTCCCACATCCTCCCCCTCGGCCCACACCTGCTCGCCCTCATCCCCCACACGTGCAGCTGAATGAGTTTGTGGCGAGTCACCAGGCCACACACATGGCCGGGGCCACTCAGAGTACGCGCCCTGCCCGCGCTCTGCGTGTGTGTCGATGGTGCCACACAGGGCACACACAGGCGCACCCGTGTTCCAAGCAGACCCCGAGGACAAAGGGTGGGGGGGTCTCTGGAAAATCCTGGGCTACGTGCGGCTCTGATAGCACAGGAAGATGGGATCCTGACTGCTGCTCACCGTTGTGAATCACAAAAAGCCCTCTGAGAATCTGGGAAGCACACGTGGTCTATGTGGGTGTAAGTGTCACTGTGTGCGTGTGTCACGCACAGAGCAGAGAGCAGGGGGTCCAAGAGGCCATGGTTCCCTTTCTCCTCCCAGGTGCTCTCGGTCATGGTGATGCCCGGCCTGTGTGCACGCACACTCCTGCGTGATTGGCGATCTAGGTGACACAGGGGGAGATGGACGATCGAAGGCGCCTTCTCCATACTCCGAGCCGGGCCTCGGCCACTCCCGGGTGCTGGCATTCCCCAGGCTGGGCTGGGCTTCCCACAGGACCTTCCAATAGGTCCCGCTCAGGAGAGCCTGCCTGTCTGGCTTCCCCAAGGGCCGGGGACAGCTGCTGTGGCCCGGTCCATTTCTTGGGTGCTCCTCCCGGGGGAGCCCTGCTCCAGCAGAGAGCACAGAGCAGCCGTCCAGGGGCCTCTCACCCAACCTTTGTGAGCCGAGGCTGTGTTTATTGTCAGAAAGATGACTAAGAAATCCTCGACATATCGTACCATCAGCATTATGATCGGAGAAACAACACCTACAAAATCTATTATTCATTAAGTGTAACCAATATATAATTTAAAACAGTGGGTTTTGTCAAATAATGTTAGGTCAGCATAATTTTCTGCCTATTACTAATATCTATAACATCTTTGCCTTAGTCAGCTCTATTTAAATATGCAATCATTTACAGCTTTTGAGAATATTTCTGTGCATTCCCAATTTCCAATATTCAACTACGACAAATTTTATGCTGACATCAATAGCAAACTATTAAAGACAGTATTTCATTATTGGTTTTTCATCCCAAAAGTTATTTACAATTATATACTAAGCACTCATATTAAAGGAAACCATTTAAATGAGGTGCTATCTACTTTAACAATATGTCTGTCACAGAATGAGATTGTGTTTAAAGATTTTATCAAGAAATGGTTGTTTGCTGAGGTTATGTTTTGTCCATGAAATATGCATTTCATATCTCTTTCATTTCATTAACATAATTTAATTTGTGCTTTGCATTTTGTGCATAATACATATTTGATTTACAAAACAAATATTTCCATTAGAAAATGAATTTCATGCAGGCAAAAAAGCAGAACCAAATGATGTATTGAAGGAAAATAAGAAGAAATGAAATGCATTTTCTCAGTCTATTAAAAAATCTATGGCATTGACAGAAAGTGCACTTAGTGCTACATTTAAAAAATAGCACATATGTCAATGTATTAACAAATAGAATTGGAAATACAAATATTTCCCTATATCAAGCCAAGAATCTCTTTATTTTAATTGAGTTGATTTAAAAGCCCAACTACAATTTAATTTTTATTTCATGATGTGGTGCTGGGGCTGGTGCTGTTGGAGCTGTGTGGGGTTGGCGGTTGATGGAAGGAGATAGTTGACCTTAAAAATGGCTTTTATTGACAATGGAGAGACATGGTTGAATGGGAAGCGAATGGGAAGCGGGCCCTTTGTGATCTGGGAGCAGGGAGGGGACGGTGGGGAGGGTGGGCTTCTGAGCAGCTCTTTCTGAGTTGCTGCTGCCCCTGCTGCCACTCCCAGGCCCTTCTCCCCTGCACCCAGCATGCGGCCTCACCCCTACGGGGCCTGCTGGGGTCCCAGGAAGCAGGAAGCTGGAGTTTTTGTTGGCGCTCGCTCTCATGAGACGAGACGGAGGCTGTGCAGGTAGGGGGCTGTGGATCTCAGAGTGGGGGCTCCTTTAGGGCCACGCTCCCCTTCCCACCTCAGAGGACCCTCCTCCTTGCCAGGGCTGTGGCCCACAGTGCGGTAGGGGCAGGCACACCCCCCGTCAGTGCCCATGCAGTGGGATTTACAGGTGGCACGCTGGGCCGACGGTGTCAGGTGGATGATGAGACGTTGGAAGATGTGACCGAGACATCCCTGTGGGTCACTTGAGAGACACAGAGCAGCGGGCAGGCCCTCAACCCAGCAACCCGGCTTCCACGCAGCCCAGCGGGAACAGAAGGGTGCTGACCCTTCAGGAGAGCTATAGGATGGGGGCCCGAGGGACAGACCAGTGGGGTGCAGCTCCTTACCTTCAGGGAAGGAAACTGAGGCCCAGAGAGGAGTCTGTGGCCGAGCTGTCTACACTGGCCACCCCAGTGTGTTCCCATTCTCTGACCTGAAAGCTCTTTCCTGCAGCCCACAATCCATACCCTAGGCCCACTCATACCCATCCTGCCTCGGCCTCCCACAGAACAAGGAAGTAACTCCTGGCCTGACAGCCCTCAGAACAGGTAAAAGAGGGTCAGACGGATTTCAAGTACCGGGTTGGAAAATCCCCGGGGCCTCTTGAAAAAGAGAACAAGGGCTAGTCTTGGTGCTGTGATTGTTTGTTGAGGAGGGTTGCCTGGAGCTCACCAGACCCTTCCCTTTATATATGCAAAGGGCAGTGGGGGCTGAGTGGGACTGTAGCATACAGTTGCATAGGCTGTGCACTGAGCCACAAGAGTGATGCCATCCATGTAGGTGAACGTGAGAATTGTGTCCCAGGAGTTGTGTATTATGGCTGCTGTGGGGCAGAGCCAAGGCTTCAACAGGAAGGCTACATCATGCCATGGAACAACACTGGCAGGGGTGGAAATGCTCCCACATGCTCCCACTTACACATGTTCCCATACTTTTACACATACGTTTACACTCTCTGACACACTCATACATGCTCCTGCGAGCTCCCAATACTCCCATTTTCTGCCTGTCTCTGTCTCTGTCTCTCTCACATACACTCTGGAGACCCTGAAGACCAGCCTGCTTACCTGTGCCCACCGTGGCCTGTGCCCTCAGGGCTCCATACCGCCTCCATGTGCCCCCTCTGAGGCTGGGACAGCCGTCCTTGGACAGCTCCCACCATGTCAGACAGAGGTCCATGCACACCTGGACCCAAGAAGGATGAGTCACTTTGCACGAGGGAAATGCCCACAGACCTCTGGAGCATAGGTGCCTGGGCAAGGGGCTAAGAGGTACAAAAGGGAGGCTTCCTGTATGACCTGAGTGGGACCCACAGGACCAGGCGGGGGTCCGTGAGTGTGCTTGAAAGCCCCGGGCCAGCCTGGTCCCTGCTCCTAATGCTGCCCCTCCCCTTCAGGCCCTGCCCCTCCTTGGGCTGTCCAGGGCCCGAGGAGAACATGCGTTCTAATTTAAAAAATCTCTTTTGTTTTGATTCCAAACATCACAAAAGAAAAAGAATAGTCAAGCTGGTTGGAGAAGGAAGAAACCAGCAGAGGAACCAGGTAGCTGAGGTCCTAGCAGGGACCAAAGGAAGAGAAGAGAGGGCTGGCAAGCCTCCGGGCCTGGGATCAGGGACACTGGGCACTCATGGTCTGTCTCAGTCGACGTGCCATCGTGTGTCAGGAGCCCCCAGGCACCAGCAGGCCAATCTGACTGGCCGCACCCCCGGGTGCCTGGCCATGCTGCCCGAAGGAGGCTGGGAGTCCAGGCCCACATGTGGTCTCTGTTGCATGGGCAAGCTGAGGCCACTGAGCCAGGAGGGGCACCTGCAGTGTGGTAGGGACAGTGGACAACACTATCCATGGTGTGAACGTCCTTCCTCCGAGCGGGACTCTCTACACGCAGGTGGCAACGCGGGTGTCCACCTCACGGAAGAAGAGAGAGCAGGCGACAAAGCCTTTGGGACTGGCTGAGGGCTGTACGTGGAGGCGGATGACTTTCTCCACTGGGGGCTGGCTCCCCACGTGGGGCTGAGCCACCGTGGGCTGGGCTGGTGAGGGGGACGTGGGCGTGTGCTGACACAGGAAGTCAGCTTGCTTTTTGTCTGGGCTATTGGAGGAAACTCCATTGCTGAGGAACATCTCATCATATTACGAGTTTGGATTTCTGATTCCTGCTGAGCCAGAGTCCCTGTTGCCTAGAGCGAAGGGCCGCACACAAGGGTCTCAGGAAGCTTCCAGCCGACCCACCTTCCCCTGGTTCCTGAGGAAGGGAAGTTTTCGGAGACCCTGAAGCAGCAGGGGCCGGATGGCATCACAGTGAGCCTGCCCCAGACAGGGTGCAAAGGGAGTGTCTGAGCCCGAGGCAGGTCCTGGGGCTGTGTCCCTCCTGGGCCTCGGAGCCCTTGCCTCTCTGGCCAGCCAGGTGCCCATCTCCTGAGGACCTGGGACATCTGAATTGGAGACAAGGCCAACCAGCCTTGAAAGGATATTTAATTTTGCTCTGAGGATGACACATGTCAGCCCCACAGTGCTCTGGGGAAACAGAGGCATGTGGTGAGGCACATTCCTGAAGATAATTTCTCCTTAAATGATCTTAACAGATAATTCTATTTACAGACAAACTTCTTTCTATGCATTTAATCTGTATATAGCTAATATATATGCATATTTTTAAAAAATTTTTTTTAAAGTTTATTTATTTTTGAGAGAGACAGAGAGAGAGAGAGAGAGAGAGAGACAGCCAGTACAAGTGGGGGAGGGGCACACAGAGAAAGGGAGACACAGAATCCAAAGCAGGCTCCAGGCTCCAAACTATTAGCTCAGAGTCCAGGGCGGGGCTTGAACCCACAAACCGTGAGATCATGACCTGAGTCTTAACCTACTGAGCCACCCAGGTGCCCCTACACGTGCATAATTTTAAGCATGGGTTGGCTTCTGGTGAGAAACACTTCCGCTTATAGAGAAGACTGGCTTTCTCTTTCCTGCCCTTCCCCACCCTCAACCTAGCCCCTCAGGGTGGCCACTTTCCACTCTTCCAGGGGTCCTGTGTTTGCTTTTGTTTCTTACTGTTCTTGCTCGTTTAAAAAAAAAAAAAAAAGTGCCGTTATGAACTTATGCTCAAATTTCCCACCAGAACTGTCAACTCCGATTGCAACCACAGTGTTGTGTCATATCAGGCTGTCCAACATTCCCAGTTTATTTTCCCTGAGGACTTCCTTCTCACGCAGCGTTCCGCGCTGCCACAGGCCCTCTAGAAGGAGCCTCAGCTGCCCTTCTGGTGTCTACCTTTCACCCCAGCCTGGGAACCGACTGTGTCCTTCCTGTTTCCTGTCGCTGTATCTTCCTCTTTCCCGGTGTGTTCCTTCCTTCTGTGGGCACACACCTTCCAGTGACTTTCTGAGAAAAGGGGCCTGGAAAATCCTTTCCTCCCCCTCCAGACTTCGTATATTTGACTGGCCATTTGGCTGGATCTAGAATTTGAGGTTGGGGACCTTTGCCCCACCATTGTTGTCCCGTGTCATGTGGGCTCCCGCGTGGTTCTTGGGAGCCTGATGCTGTCTCTGGTCCATTCTTTCCAATGTGGCCTGAAAGCATTAACGTCCCCTGTTTGCGCCCGCTGTTCTGAAGTCCCACCGTGATGTGCTCTCTCTGTCTGCAGACTCCTGCCCCCAGTCCCAGGCTGTATCTTCCAGTCACTTCCTTCAACAAGTTCTGCCTTGGCTTTCCTTGGCTGCATGGGACGTGTCACCCGCTTCCTACCTGTCTCTCCTCCTGCCCTGGCTGGTGTCTCCCATTTTCATCTTTTCTTCTTTCTCTTCGGCTTCTGAGGGATTTCCTTCACTTTAGCTTCCAACTGCTGATTTGCTAAAATCCTGCTCTCATAGCTCTAATTTTAAAAACAACTTCTTCTTCTTCTTCTTCTTCTTCTTCTTCTTCTTCTTCTTCTCCTCCTCCTTCTTCTTCTTCTCCTCTTTCTCTTTCTTTCTTTCTTTCTTTCTTTCTTTCTTTCTTTCTTTCTTTCTTTCTTTTCTTTCTTTTTTTGGTGAATGTTCCTTTTGTCGGCCTATGGTTCCTGTTCCAGGAAGTCATGCCTTTTCTTACCTCTCTGAGGCCTTAATGATAACCTTGTGGGCATTTCCTTTAAAAAAAAAAATTGTGGCAGGGCACCTGGGTGGCTCAGTCGGTTAAGCATCTGACTTCAGCTCAGGACATGATCTCATGGTCTGTGGGGCCAGGCCTTGCATCAGGCTCTGGGCTGACAGCTCGGAGCCTGGAGCCTGCTTCAGATTCTGTGATCCCCTCTCTCTCTGCCCCTCCCCACTTGTGCTCGGTGTCTCAAAAATAAATAAATGTAAAAAAAAATTAAAAAAAATTGTGGCAAAAAACACATAACCTGAAACCTACCCTCTTTAACAAGGATGTAAGTGTTTTACGCTAAGTGAAGCATAAATGGGCACATGCTGCATGATCCCACTTTTATGAGGTCAAACTCATACAAGCAGAGAGTACAATGGTGGGTGCAGAAGCTGATAGGCTGATAGAGGCTGAGGGGGCAGGAGGGGAAATGGGGGGGGTGCTTGCTGTCCCCTGGGTGTGGAGTCTCAGTCAGGCACCATGAAATTGTTCAGAGATCTGTGGGCACTTCCTCTCTTGCTCCTGTGTTGCCCATGTCTCCCGAGTCCCTCTGTTGTGCTCTCACATTTTAGAGACTCTCTTCAGACGTCTGGTGGTCCTGGCCTATCCGCGTGTGTCTTGGAATGAGGGACTACAGGCAGTCCTGGAAGCTTTGTGTGCATGGCCCCCTGGGGCCTCTCTGTGGGCGACTGAGTGGAGACCTGCCCATACCCTGGGGACTGCCGTGTGTGTGGGACCCACTGGTGTCTCTCTTGGGCCGGTCTTGCTAGTGAGAGCCTCTCCAGTCTTCTGTGGGGATGGGGGGGAGTGGATGAGCACAGCTGTCAGTTCTGGGGTCCGAGGGGCTGGGGCTCACTGTTCCCTATGAGGCTTCTTTGTGCCCCTCGTTTTGGTCAGGGTACTGGCCGCCTCTGCTCACCCCTCTAGAGAATCCATTCCACTTTCTGCTGGTTGGCGGGAGCACGCTCTTGGCTGCCCAGGCCTGGGGGGGTTATCGGGGGTGACTGTCAGCCCTCCGGGTTTGGCTCCCTGCTGCTCTTTCCATTCTCTCTGTTTTGTGGACTCGGGCTTTTTCCGTTCTCTTACATCTGCTAGTGACATTTGGCATGAGAGCGGAGAGGCGCGTACGTGCTGAACCTTCCACATGTACCCAGGAAGACATGAGTGCCGGGCCCCTCTGTGCAAGGCCCTTCCCTGTCCTCACGCTCAGTTTCCTCAGGTGAGGAAGAGGAGAGTGTTGGGGTGATTGGGTGACGTGACCTCTCAAGCCCTGGCCGGCTCTGGTCGTGTTTCCGAGTTCTGTTGAGTTCTAGAAAACCCTTCACAGACCCCACAGGAGGAAGCTGGGCTGGAGGCGCCCAGTGGTGCTGCTGTTTTGTCCAGAACATCCATGGGCTGAACCGAGACTCCTTTTCCCCCAAGTTGCTGCTAACTCTGCCAGGCCCAGCACCCAGGAGCCCACTCCCCAGCCAGAAGTTTGGGTCACTCCCTCCTCCTCATACTCAGCCACCAAGAGAACCTCCCAACTTATGAGCCTTAGGCCCGGAAGGGATGTGCGTGTGACAGAAGTGGGAGAGGTGGGGGCCAGACAGCTCCTTCTCCATCACCACACGCACAGAAGTTTTTAGTATAACTACCCACCTCTCTCTATGGCCGGTTTTGGAGTAGAGTGTATTCATTGAAAACGTGAGGTACCATAAGGCCAACAGAGGAGATGGCTGCCATTGAGAACCCTGCTTGTTCTTCAGTCCCATGAGGAGGGGACACATCATGCCACACAGGGCCACAGGAGGGCTACCAGTGGGGTGGGAGGCAGAGGGAGTGAGGGGAAAATGTGGGCCTTTATCGTGTTGCCACTGCAAGGAACAGGTGAGGCAGGGTGAGTTCGGATAATTTCAGCAGGCCCTGGGGCACAGGGCTATGTGCAACTGCCTGGTACCGGGCCCTGGGGTGAAGAGGGCAGGTGGAAAGTGGCCTGCAGTGTGAGCGTCCCCTAGAGGAGGTGAGGGTGGTGTGGGCCATGGCCTGGTTGGTTTGCAGAGCTGTTCGGGATTCTTGGGACTGGCCAGCCCTGGAAGGGGTGGTCCTGCAGGGTCAGCTAGGCCCGGATGTCAAGGCATCAGAAATATGGAGACTAGAGGACAGAGTTAATAAGTGACCCCTACCCGGCTGCCAGCGAGAAGCGTCTGCTGGGGGACAAGATGGGCAGAAAGGGTAGATGTGGGCAGGCTGGGATGGTTCTCCGGGGCCTTGGGGGAAGGAAGCTAGGCACAGGAGCCTCTGGGCTATTGGGGAGAGCACCTTGAGTGAGGACTCCGGAGGGGGTGGGCTGAAGGGCTGGAGTGGCTGTGTGGGCAGCTAGGGGGCTTCCTGGCAGGGGTGGGGGGCTGTGAGCAGCTGGAAGGATAAGAATGTGGGCAAAGGAAGCACTCTTGGGAGCAATAGGGCTGCTCCGGGCCAGTCCCTCGAGGAGCAGGGAGCATGACTATGGGAGTTTCCTCCTCTCCTGCCTCCCTTCCCCCATCCGTCTCCTCTTCCTCCTCCTCCTCCTCCTCCTCTCCCTCCTTCTCCTCAGAGGGCTTAGCCAGGGCCCAGTTATGTGTGTTAACCGGCCACTAAGAAGTACTGAGAGGGGCCCCCCACTAGCCTCCCTGGCACAGTGCATTTTGTCAGGGCAGTCCCCAGGACCTCTGGATGCAGAGCAGGTGCTGGGGGGTGGGGGTGGGTATGGAGACAGAGTGGCCCGGGGCTGCCCCCTGTCTGCTCATTCTGGTGAAGCGGGCAGGGGAGGTGGGGGTCTGTCCCCTACGGTTGCTGCCCATTGTGGGTCGGGGTGCCCTCACGGGACATCCCTCAGGGGAGGGGCCTCCTCAAGTGCCACCTGATGGTGGGAAAATAAAAGCCGTGATTTAGAGGTCGCCTCCACTCGACGGGCTTCCTTAGCCGAAGATGTTCAGCTAATGAACCTCGAGCAGATTCATGGCTGTGTGTGAAGTCGACGGGGTCCTCACTCCGCAGAGACGAGCAGCATAAATCTTTGTTTTTAATGTCTAATGATATGTAAAATATTTAAATTTGCAACTCAGAATTATTAAGCTGCCAAGGTTTTTTGCCTATTAAAGTGTATTCTTGTCTGAGAATTTATGGGGCACCCTGTGCCCGCTGCCAGCCCCTGTTAGGGGACAGGAGGTATAGATTTGTGGTCTCCTACTGTAAAGAACTTCAGCATCGTCTGACCCTGTAAACTGAAAATTCATGTCTCTCGCCCGGGGACAAATGCATTCTTTGTAAAGGCGGCCCATGGCCAGCCTTGGGCTCATGTTAGTTTATTGTCACTGGTTGATAACGTTTAATGGAAAAGATACAAGAGTGCCAAAGAATTTTAATTATTTTTGTGATAAAGTTATATGTTCGGCCTTGAAAAAGTAGAGATAATGCAGGGATTCATTATTATTCCCAGTGTGTTTAAACAGACGACACAGAATGCAAACAAAAGCAGATGAAATTTGAAAAGTATTATCAATATTGCAGATAGCAGATGCCCTTTCGAATCAGAACAAGCATATCTTCTATAGCAACTTTATGGTTGAGTAGTTTATTCATTTCTATTAGAAGGTTGTACGTTTCTAAAATATGTAGATGGTATCTAGAAAAACCAACCAACCAGACGGGTCACTCTGCTTGTTTTCCTAAATTTATTATTTCACTTCTGCAGGCCCGATCTGAGGGGCATTAACATGGGAGTGGAGTCTTACTGTGTCAAATTCTATCTCGTATATGACCTTTGGCGGGCTTGGCGCTGGTGTGGAAAGGAAATCGGAACGACGTGTCTGAACCATGGCGGAGTTTGTGTTTGGCTTTAGCTGGGTTGTATTTGTGAGGCTGGAGCCAGGGTCTGCCCGTCTGTCGGTAAACTTTCCATACTCTCGGGGCTTCTTTTGGAGCCCATTGCAGGGAAACGAGGCCAGGAGCAAAAGGCAAGTGTCCCTCACCACCTGCCCCCCGCCGTGGGCCTCCAGATTATGAGGGTCACTCGAGGGTGTTTCCAGCTGATTTTGGCTTCACCTTGACACGTAAAAATGGGCTTGTTTCAGTGGCTACAATATTGCTGGGCTCCTTGTGCCCATGATGCAGCTGGGGCTCCCCAGGTTCTACAGGGTGTCTTCTTGGAGGCTGGGAGCAGGCCCCGAATGATGACCGCTTGATCCCGAGCTCCCCACTGACTACGTTTAGGGTCTGGGTAGATCCCTTTTGCCTTCCTATTCTGATTTTCCTTTATTTCTTTGTTTCTTTTTTAAAAAAGATTTTAAATGTTCATTTACTTTTGAGAGACAGAGAGAGAGACAGGGTGCGAGTGGGGCAGGGACAGGGAGAGGGAGACACAGAATCGGAAGCAGGCTCCAAGCTCTGAGCTGTCAGCACAGAGCCTAATGTGGGGCTCAAACTCGCAGACTGCGAGATCATGACCTGAGCCAAAGTCGGATGCTTAACCGACTGAGCCACCCAGGCACCCCTCTCATTTTCTTTTCTGAGAAACAGATCTATTTTTGTTCTCATGTTCACCCAACAGGGTAGCCTATAGCTTCAGCTTTGCAGCCAGACAGAGCCTTAGGCAAGTGGCCTCTCCTTTGGAGCCCCTGTTTTCTCAGCTGTGACTGGGGTTTGGATACTGTTAGGGTTGTTACATCAAATGAAGTAATACAGTCACGGAAAGCGGTCAGCTTTCTTGCATTTAGTAAGTGCTCAGTAAGAGTGAGCTGCTATTACCATTACTCTTGTTTTCTTCCACTGGTGGCTCCTGGATGCATAGGAGATCGCCCTCTCTATCCCAGCTGTCAGCTGAATGGGGCTCCTTCTGTGGCTCCTTCCTGGGCTGAGGTCTCTTTTTTTTAATTTTATTTTTAGTTTTTAAAATTAAACATCCAAATTAGTTAGCATCTAGTGCAACAATGATTTCAGGAGTAGATTCCTTAGTACCCCTTACCCATTTAGCCCTTCCCCCCTCCCACAACCCCTCTAGCAACCCTCAGTTTGTTCTCCATATTTATGAGTCTCTTCTGTTTTGTCCCCCTCCATGTTTTTATATTATTTTTGTTTCCCTTCCCTTATGTTCGTCTGTTTTATCTCTTAAAGTCCTCACATGAGTGAAGTCATATGATATTTGTCTTTCTCTGATTGACTAATTTCACTTAGCATAATACCCTCCAGTTCCATCCACATAGTTGCAAATGGCAAGATTTCATTCTTTTTGATTGGCGAGTAATACTCTATTGTGTGTATATATATATATATATATATATACACACACAATATATATATATATGTATATATATATATACAATATATATGTGTGTGTGTATATATATATATATATATATATACATATACATATACATATATATACACCACATCTTCTTTATCCATTCATCCATTGATGGACATTTGGGCTCCTTTCATACTTTGGCTATTGTTGATAGTGCTGCTATAAACATAGGGGTGCATGTGTCCCTTCGAAATAGCACACCTGTATCCGGTGGATAAATGCCTAGTAGTGCAATTGCTGGGTCGTAGGGTAGTTGTATTTTTAGTTTTTTGAGGAACCTCTATGCTGTTTTCCAGAGTGGCTGCACCAGCTTGCATTCCCGTCAACAATGCAAAAGAGATCCTCTTTCTCCGCGTCCTCACCAACATCTGTTGTTGCCTGAGTTGTTAATGTTAGCCATTCTGACAGGTGTGAGGTGGTATCTCATTGTGGTTTTGATTTGTGTTTCCCCGATGATGAGTGATGTTGAGCATTTTTTCATGTGTCGGTTGGGCATCTGGATGTCTTCTTTGGAGAAGTGTCTATTCATGTCTTTTGCCCATTTCTTTACTGGATTATTTGTTTTTTGGGTGTTGACTGGGCTGAGGTTTCTTTGAGGAAGCCCCAGGAGTGTGAACACCACTGGCTGGGTCTTAAGAGGGTGACTGTGACCCATGTTGGTGAACGGCGGGGAGCCCTCATCCCCAGATGCCTGGCTCTGGAGAGGCTTGGCCAGGAGGAGGCTGTGAGGTCAAGCCCAGACTCTGGGGGATCCTCTATGTCTGGCAGGGAGCTGAGGATGGGTTTGGAAAAGGGTGCCATGAATTGTGCTTTTAAGAAGTTATACCTGGCAGCAAGCGGCTTCTTAGGGGAAGGGACTTGCCCAGAGGTGGGACATTTACAGAAATAAACTATGAGATAAACCATAAAAGGCATCTCTATATGTTCCAAAGGACCCATAAGATAACCTACTGTGTGCTCCAGCCACAATGGCGTAATGTTAGAAATTAAAAGCAAAAGGATAGCTGAAAATTCCTGTGTGTCTGGAAGCTAAATAACATTTGAAACAAATCACAAATTAGGAAAACCTAGAATGGAAAGGTCCCGAAGATGCTACATATCAAAATGCGTGGGTCACAGAGGAAGATGTACGTACATGGAGGGAATGTATGTTTTTAAAATATATTTACCAAGAAACAAGAAAGGCTGACAACAAATGAGCTTACTGTTCAACTCTAGAGATTGGAAACGGAGCAAACCCAAAGACCTAAGAAAGAAAGAAATAATAATAAGAGCAGACTCTTATAAAATAGAACAGAGTAAGTAAGAAAGACACAGACAAATTCTTGAAAAGATTACCCAGGCAGGGCAAGGGACAGGAGACTGTGCAGGCAGGAGGCAGCAAAGACCCCCAGAGGCCTCTGGCTGAGAGGGTGGGCAAAGGGAACCTGAGTTTCCCAAGCATCTGCCGGGGCTGGTTTGCCTGGAAAGTCCTGGGTTATGCCTGCTGCCCCCTCCTAATTATTAATGACATCTCCCTTCAGCTCCAAGTGTCCTGGTTGGGAAGGTGACGTACACCTGTCCTGTCTACCAGGAGCCACACGTGGCTACTGAGAGTTTGAAATGTGGCTCATCCACAGTGAGACGAACTGTCAGTGTGAACTCACTCCAGATTTTGAAGAAAACAATGCAAGAGATCTCAATATTTTTTTACATCGCTTACATGTTTAATGACATATTTTGGGGCATATTGGGTTAGTTACAATACATTATTAAAATTAATTTCTCCTGATTCTTTAATGTGGCTACCGGAGAACTGAAAATTACCCGTGTGGCTGGCATCCTGTGTCTACAGATAGCACCGCTTCCCATGCCGGCCCAGGCATGAGCCAGTCGGCTCTGGGTTAGGAGCCAGGTTTAGGGCAAAGGCTCAAGATTCAAATCCAGACCCCAACACAACTTGTCTGGGTCGAATGACACCTTCGCTCTACGTTTCAGTTCCCCTTCTCTAGACTGGGAATAGTACCTGTCTTACAGGATCCGGGTGGGGGTGGAGGGAGTGAAACTTGGATAATTCATATAAAACACTCAGCACTGTGCAGTTAGCATTCGCTAAGTGTTAGTTGCCAGTCATAAAACCTGGCATAATGACAGCATGCTTCCTCCTCACGGTCCTCTGACGCCGTTTTATCACTTAGGAAGTGACGAAGCACAGAAGGGTTTAGTGGCTTGCCCATGGTCTCAGGAGTGCAAAGCTGCCTGCCCATCCTGGCCCACGGTGCACCTGGGACCCGTCACCTGCACTCGGTGCCGACACGAGCTGGCCTCTCTGCTTCTAAGTGGTCTTTCCTTCTTCCAGCTTGTCCACTCCTGCCCCTCTTCCTGCCCACCAGCCCCTGGTCGTCTCGTCTCCTCCTGGCCTGGAGCCAGATGAGCATATTGTCTTAGTATCGCCGTCTCCATGACCTCCCTAGTCCTCCCAGTACTGAGCGTGTGGCTTGGCCGTCAGCAAAGACTGACTGGTAGTTTGATGGATACTTTCTTGGTTCCTCAGACAAACTCTCCAGCTTGCGCTAAATAAATGCCTTTCCTTTAGACCTTTGGGCAGGATGTGCCTTAGCCACAGCAGATCAGAGACGCGGTGGGCAGAAGTGCCCTTGGGGACCCTTGTCTGTGCAGGCCGGCCGTGCTGACCTGGGGACCTCCTGGGCACAGACTCAGGTATAGCACCTGGTTTTGTGGACACACCGCGGTGGCCCTTGTCGGCTCCGGTGTGCACGCACCAGCACGGCTGTCTGCCCAAGCCCCACGGTGCTCCAGGGCCAGAGCCCATCGTGGTGGCACCTGTCAGCAAACTCAGTTCTCACTGATCTTGCATCCAGCCCTGAACTAACTACATGCTGAAGGAACGGAGCAGACATGCCTACTCGGGCCTAGCCATGCATGAGGCAAGGGGGCACGGCTAACCCGACCACGCTGATGCACACAGCAGGCTCCCACTGTGAGCTTGACCGCCCTGCGGTGTGCCTGGAGGAGCCCCCCACCACTACACTTCAGGGACTGAAGTGGCCACACTTCAGGGCCACTTCAGGTGGCCACCTTCATCCCAGAGCCCTTTCTGTGGCCAGTGTCACTGGCGAAGGAACCGCGTGTCCCTGCCTGGCTGCCCCCCACCCACCATGGGGGGAGACCTCGGGGCTCTCTGTGTGGACAGGCTGGGAGCACTTTTTATAAGCACCAGCAGGAGTGAGTGTGCTTCTGTTTTATAAGCTCTGCTCTTCTTTGAAAATAGAGCTTCTTAAAATCATCCCCTTTGGGAAAAGTGGCCTTGACTCTTCTACCATTATGTGCAGTGATAACATTAAAAGGCAAAATTGTGTACGCAGGTCTGAGGCAGTTATAATTAGAATAATTGTCCTGTGTTTCAGGTGCCCCTCTTTCTGGGAAGCTCAAAGCACTCTGTGAGCATTATCCAATTAATTCTGGAAATAGCCAGTGAGAGAGGTGGGGACAGGTCTGTCATGCACCATTTGCGGCTGGGGAACTATAGCACTGACAGGTTAAGTGACTTGCCTAAGGTCCCACAGAGTCAGGAGCTGAGTCGTCTTCAGGGCGCAATGGATCAGTGTCCTCACAAAAAGCATTTATTATGTAGCTGCAGCTCCAAACGGCAGGTAAAAAGGCCCAGTTTTCACACAAGTGCCAGAAATTTCCCGTCGAGCGCCCAGGTCACAGTTTCCCCCAGAACCCAGAGGAATAGCCCCCTCACCGCATCTCCCCACTCCTGGCCCGGCGTCCTGCAGACAGCTCTCCGAAAGTAGCGAAGTAATTAATGACAGTTCCCGGACGTAACAAGTGGTGGTGACCGAGAGAACTTACCAAGCCAGTACACTCAATGGGTTATAGAACAAATTAACTATAAAGAACCTCTTTTTTTGAGAAACAATCAACAGGGTCACCATTTGTTAAGCAGCTCTCTTGATGGTGTGGTTTTATGGGCTAGCCTCAGCTGAATTACAAACACCCCAAGCCCCTTGGCAGACAAGCAGCGGGAGCCCCAGAAGCGGCTTTGACCCCAGGTGCCATGAAGGCAAGTAGCTCGTGGGAACCCAGTGCATACTGGGAACATGGGTAGGAGACGATGGCTTGTGGGGAGCCCAGGGAAGGCTGAGGTCCCACGTGTGTGCAGACAGGGGCTTTGCTGGCAACTTCTCTCCACCTGTGGGCAGAGTATGAGGATGATGAGGGGAAGGATGGAGACACAGGTCTCCAAAACTTCTGGGCATGGCTTCCATATGAGAGCCTGGGAGCAGGATTTCCCTTAGGCAATGCTGTAATCGACCAGGAGGAGGAAGGGGCTGGCTCCCATGGGGTGCTCCAAATTCACTTACTCATCAGAAAATATGGGCATCAGGCTCCGGGGAGATGCCAGTGAGCCAGAATGGAATAACAAAAACGACCACACAAAAGCCCAGGCCCCTGCCCTCCTAGGACATGCTGACTCGGGGGACCCAGACATTAATTTTTAAGAACGATCCAGATAAATATAATATTTATGTGATGAATTCAAGAGGAGAGAGGGCTAGGAGAATAGTGGTGGTTGGGGTGGGGGCCAATAGGGGCTGGTGACAGAGGAAACTCTCTGAAGAAGGGCTGTCAGTGGAGACCTGAGGGTGTTACCTGTGAAGGTATGTGTGTAGAAGGAGGGGAGGTGTCCTGGGCACCAGGAATAGTGTGAGTCAGGCTCCCGACTGGAAGAAACAGGCAGAAGTAATGAATAAAGGGGTGATGGGTCTTGGTGATGTATGAATAGGAATCAATCTCCAATATACCTTTTTTGTTTTCTGTTTGAATCACTGTCTTAGTCCGCCCAGGCTGCCATTTTAACAACAGACATGTACTTCTCACTGTTCTGGAGGCTAGAAGTTCAAGATCGAGGTGCCCACGGTTTGGTGTCTACTGAAGGCCCACTTCCGGGTTTGCAGATGTGTCACCTCCTTGCTGTGTCCTCACAGCAAGGGGGAGAGAGAGAGGCTCCACTCTCGTGACCTAATCACCTCCCAGAGGCCCCACCTCCAAATACCATCAGTAGACCAAATACAGTGGGGGTTCAATGTATGGATTTGGCAGGGGAAGGACACAAACATTGGGTCCACAGCAATCATTGAAATTCAAGTCCCGTTAGACTCCCCTTGGAGGAAAGCATGAAAAGCTACATGAGGACAAGTTTAGGAGATAATGAAACCCAAGTGGCACATCCGTCCTCACTGGTCCCTGATGACCACAGCTGCATCCCAGGTTAGAGCCCATGAGACTGCTGGGGTCCTGCCCTGGGAAACTGTGTAGGGTCCCCCTGCCCCCGGAGCTTGGTTCTTCTGGCTTGAGGTCCAGAGTCCAAGAGAGAACACGGTGGACCGGCATGGAGGAAGCACCTGTCCACGTGATCGCATTGCCATTCCCCCACAGCCTCCCGAGGGCCATTTTTCTAGTGCGGCTGTGGCTCCTGGTTAGGGCCCTTTGGACATTTGCCTTCTGACTGTTCCAGCCATAGAGAGTAAGAAGGAAGCCCCAGGATGGCTGTTAGGGCCCTGCTGCTGAGTGTGGCCCCTGCGGAGTCCATGGGTGGGCTGGGGGGACCCCACGTGTCCTGTGATGGTGTCGTAGGGAGTCCCTGTTCCTTCGTATACACACACACACACACACACACACACACACACCCTACTACAGTGAAGTTCACCTATTTGACTCACTTATTTCCTGGACACCCCAGCAACACTGTGAGGTTGACACTTTGCCTTTCGCGGGCTCCCTTACCCTGTTATCAGTGGCTCCCCCCAGTCTCTCCATCTTCAAGAGGGGGTGCTGGGCCTGCACGCAGGGCCCAGGACCAGGCAGCTCAGCTTCCCCTGGAGGAGGCCTTGGGTGCCTCCTGAAGCCTCGTGAGCCAGGAGCTCCAGGGAAGGAAACAGCTATTTAAACAGTCCTCAAGGGCCGCTTTCCGATCACGGAGAAATAGGTGGCCGGGCTCCTCCCTCCTGCCCTGTGATTATACAATAGATTTAAAGTCTCTGATATCCACAAATCTACATCAAAATATATTCTCTAGCCGTAGGGAATGTCTCAGAATTGTTAACCTTCTCCCCAGGTATTAGAGGTAACACACTGTGAGATTAGATGTATATTTTCTTCAAGATACACCACCCATTGAGGGGTTCATATTTACATCTTTTGTTGATATTTTTTATAGATTAAAAGCGCCTCTTTGCTAGGTGATAATTCTGCTAAGTACCGTAATTTGCTGCCATTAATATTTGTCTGAGTCCTAGTTTGCAAAATATATTTGAAACCACGTTAGAAAGTCGCATAATTGCTTCTTTGCGAGCTGGGAAATGAGTAGTTTCTTTACCCAGCCTTTATCCTGTTAACCTCGGAGGGGAGGGGTGCTCACCAGAGTCGTGGGGATGGCTGAGCACCGTTAGCCATTGAGTTCCAGTGCCTCCTGGGGGTGAGGACGCAGCCTGGCTGGACCAGCTCCCTGTGGCTTCTGGGTTCTGTCGAGTGCTGCAGGTCTGCTCTGCTCTCTCCCGGGGCCACGGTGGGAGGCGAGTTCCACTGGGGATGCCCAGTGCCTGCGCCTTAGGCCTGCGGGTTGCAGAGAACTGCCTACCCTGTGGGACCCGAGGCGAGGTATCTACTCTTCCTGGGCTTCTCTCCATGCCTGTTCTGGAAAACGGGGGCATTGCCCTCCCAAACTGACTCTCCCAAAAAGAGCGAGTGAAAGCCTCCTGCTCAGGGATCAGGAGGCTCTATGCCTGCTATGTAGCAGGCGCTCAGCAAATATTCTGGAAACGTGTGAATGACACAGGTGGTAATACAGCCAGGCTAGATCTTCTGGAAAGCGAGGCTTGAGGGGCCCAGTAGGCCAGGCAGCACAAGACTGGGTGAGAGGTGCCAGCAGGGGCTGTGCTTTGCCAGCACCAGAAATAGGGGACCCCATGGTACAGGGCAGGGAGCCCAGGATGACCTCAGCCCCTCTGCCTTCCGAGGCAGCTAGGGACCCCAGCTGTCTCCTGTGCTCGCCACACCACACACACCTACTCTCCAGGCCTCTTGCCACTAGAACTCTTGCCAGAGGCACCTGGGCCCTTGTGGACAGGTGGGTGTCACGTCTGTGGTCTGGTTGGGGGCTGATACCATTGGCCACAGCCTTGTCCCTGGTGGGAACCATTGCCTGCATCCCAGGGACTAGGCATCGGTCAGTTACTTGCTGGACATTCTTCAGGATCTGGTCTTTCGCTCCAAGGGCGTGACCAATGAGGGCATCTCTGGCCAAAAGGGCATTTTACCTCCTGTTGAACTGCCATGTCTGTCTCCTCCAGAAGCTGCTGCCAGGTGTGAGACAGGGCCTCACAGAGCAGGACTGGGCTCTAGTCCCACACCTGCTAGCAGGAGTCTCTTGACCAGGCTCAGTATACCCACCTGTACAATGGGAAGCCTGTGACCTCTACCTGATAGGGGTGTTCGCTGTGAAAGCAGTAGAGACCTAGAAAGAATCTGGAACGGCACCTGCCATAGGAGCATTTGGTGAGGGTTGACTATGTGTGTGTGCACGTAAATGTGGTCGTGTGTGTGTATGTGTGTGTGCGCACATGGGTGCACACCTGCTGATGTGAGTGAATGTCTGTGTGCAGAGGGGTTGCCTGTGTCTGTGTGTGTGCTCTGTGCAGGCCCCGCCACTCACCCCAGGACATGGCTGGTCCCTCCTGACCTCTCCAGCTTCGGCATGGCCACAGGTCCAGCCCACCTCTCGCTGTGGCTTCCACCCCCTGCGGTTGCAATCAGCACTCTCTCCTCCTCTTAGCCTGGCTCACTCCCACTCATGCACTGTCCTGACGATGTCTCCTCCTCCTACCTCTCCTTAATCCCCCAGGGTCCCCTACCTTCTAGTTGCCTGCTTACCTGTCTGGCCGCAGGGACAAGCCGGGAGCTCAGGAGCCGTGTCGATGCTTCTCTCTCTGGGCCGTGCCCACTATGCTCCACACAATGACCCTGTTTTCTGTGGTCACTGGGGGTCTTGGACCCTCCATTCCTTTGCTGAGGCTGTCCAGGCCATGCCAGGTCACCGGTGACTTTCCATGCTCGAGCACAGTATGGTGGGTGTCTGGAAAGCAAAGCTGTGAGTGATTCAGTCAGTTACCTGGCTTGGGCCTGATGCGCTGCCAGGTTCAGGATGGGCTGGAGCAGGTGTGCAGGGCAAGAAGGGCGCCTCCAGCCTGGGCTGGTCACCGAGCACAGCCTAACTGGGCAGGCAGGGTCCAGCCCTCTGAGCGGGGAGCATGGTGGACGCTAAGATGCTCCCTTTGCCCCCATCCTGCCTGTCCCCAGTCCCCTCTCCCGCCCTGTACTTTCTGGTCTGCTGAGTGCTGACCTCCTCAAGCTTGACCCCCAGTTTCTCCTGTCTCCTTGCAAGCTGGGCATTGATGCACGAGGGAGTCCCAGCTGGCTGAAAAAGAATTTAAGGCAGAGAGGGGGAAGGAGAGACCCAGAGTCACAGGGCTCATTGGCCTAGTTCAAGTCTAGTTGATACTTGCCCCTGGGAATGTGCACCACACAGGGTCCCTGACCTCGGTGGGGGAGGGGGAGTGTGGTCTTGTCCTCTAGGCCATACACCGCAAATCCCAACACAGATCACTCCCACCAGACCCTTCTCTGTGCACCCCTGCTGTCTGTGCCATGGCCACACAGGGCATGGACAGATCTCTGCATGCTGGGCTGAGAGCTCCTTCGCCCTGGTCCTGGGGGCACAGCACAGACAGCCCTGTGGAAACCCTTCCTGAATCTCTTGGGGGTCAGGGGACTGGGGTCCCCACTCTGAGGGAGGGATCCTGGAGACAAATCCCTCACCATCAGCTAACTGTGCCGGGGCCGGGGCTCAGGCAGCTGGGTGCATGTGTGGCCCCTGCCCGCACCACTGGTGGCCTGGGAGGAGGTGTTTTGGTACTGAGCCCGGTGCGGTTCTGCAGCTCATCGGGGGTAGCTGGGGACAGGTATGCCCAGGTGATTCCCCACAGGTCCTCTGTGAGGGCAGCTCCCGCAGTGTGTTACAACCCTCAGCACTGAGGCCCGTCTCACGCCCCCATCAGGTGTGGTCCGGGCCAGCCAGCCCTCAGCCCCAGGTTGTAGGCACTGATGGGATGAAGGGCAGGCACTGGGGGGGCACAGTGCTGGGGGAGTGCGGGGGGTGGGGGAAGCTCATCGACAGTTTAGAAAGAAATATGCCTGGCCACATTTATGCATATTACATAAAGGCTAGCCACTGTTATTACTGCAAACTGGAAGGGCATCTAGGAATTGTCATGTCTGACTTCTTCACAGAGGAAAACGGAGGTCCAGGGAGGAGGACTTATCCAGGGTCGCATGGCAGGCCTCTTGGCGCATGAATGGCCAAGGCCACACGTGGTAGTAGGTGGCAAAGCCAGGGTTTGTGCCTCTAGCGCCACCTTTGAGCCCCAGCACTCGTGGCTGTCAGGGAGCATCACACAAAACAAGGGGGTGTGCTCCGGGACTATGAAGCCAGAGTTTCAGAGACAAGTACATTCTGCTGAGAATGAAAGTTTTGGCCAAAACCAAGGCGAGAAACTGTTGGCAATGCAAAGGTCAGGAACTGAACACTGCTTCCAGGGAGGCTGGGGCTCAGAGCAGGCACAGCCGGTGGGGTTTGCTGCCCCGAGAGGGTGGGAGCCAGCCTGAGAGGTTGAGGGGAACAGTGAGGCACGAGGAGAGGGGTTCCTGGTGTGAGAATAAGGTGCCCATGGGGCTGGGCATGCTCCCTCCCTCCCCCCTAGCCTACCTGGCTGCCCTGGGGCCACACACCGGGAGACAGTATGTCTCCGGGCACAGATTCGTTCAACGACTTCTGGAGGAGAGAGACGGTCACCTTTCGTCACTGTCTCCAAATGGAGCGGAGTCTCCGAGCCCCAGCTGGCAGGGAGACTGCATTGACAGCGCTGAGGCCCCCTTCTGTCTTGCCACAGACCAGGCGCAAATTCAGGGCTATAAAGTGCTGGAAAACCCAGGACAGGTGTAGGCCTATGGCATTTATGCTGTTCCTGTGGCCACTTGGCCGGACAGTGCCCCTAACTCAGGCTCGGAGAGGCCACGCTTCCTTTCCTGCTGTGGGCTGGTTGGGCCCTGTCTGTGTATTCACAGCCCCCAGCACTGCACCCCCCCCCCCCCCCCCCCCGCTCCATGCCCCCTGGGGTCTCAGCTGTCCCCTTCAGTGAGTCTGAAACACTGAAGCTGGAGGGGCTGGGGTTGGTAATAAACTTGAAAAATGCCCAGCGCTGCCGCTTTGAAGTGGGGAAGGGAAAAGAGAGACCCAACAGAACCTCCCACTTCCCCAAAACAAACACAACAAAAATGTACTACGCCAGGAATGTTCCTTTTTTTTTCAAAAATTCATTCTGACGCATGAACTTCTCACACACCTTGAGAGGGAGCTTCGGGCCAAATGACGAGTTTTTCTGCTGGAGCCATGAAAGGTGGGGGTCTGGGGGACCCCAGACAAGTCCGTTCTCCGTGGCAGTGGCTTCTGGAGCCACAGCTGGGTTCTTAAATGGTTTGGGGATTTTAAATCCAGGTCCAAATGGAGGCCAGGATGGCCAGCCTTCCTTCCCTCCACAGGCCAAACTCATGGGAGGAGGAGTGGCAGGTCCTGTCCTCGAGGGGTGTGTAGGCAGCCGGGAGATAAGAGGACCCTGGGGAGGCATCAGAGAGCAGTGGAAGCAGGACCTCCTCCCCAGGGGGTGGTCTGCGTCCCCCAGACTGGGCGTGCCCGCGGAGGGCCCAGGGCTGGCCCAGACCTGACTCTGTGGCACCGCCTGCCCCAGCCCCTGTGCCGGGACTATAGCTCCTTCGCTTACTTATCTGCAGTGAAGGGATTAGCATGTCCGCCCTGCCCACCTGCTGCTGGGCCACCCGACACGGGAAGCTCCATTTCCCCCCATTCTTCGCCCATCCTCTGTTGGTGTGGGAACCCCCTGGACCCATTATTGGGCTCCTGAAGCCCAACCTTCATCACTGGATTCCCCCAGGGTCACCCGACCACTACGGCCAAGCTGGATGTGCGCACGTCCCATGGGCTTCTCCGCCTTCGTCTTAGCCAACCTCTTAGCCACATGCAGGGCACGTGTTTCCTGTTTGAAATACATGCCTCTCATGGCCTCCAGGACCCACAGGCATGTTTTTCTTCTTTCTGCCTAGTGGTTCTCGGGCAGTCCCGACTTGTGTTTATTCCTTGGCCTTCTCCATCGCTCTTTCTACCTGGGTGATCCCACCTCCTCCCAGAGCTGGGATGCTCACCGCATCGGTTGCTACTGCGGGCAGCCAACAGAGGTGACCTGGCATCAGGCAGCAGGGAGCGTGCACTTCTAGGCAGTGGCTCTGTGGGTGGCTGGAGTAGCTGTGCACCGCGTACCTCGTGCTGCGGCCCAACCATGCAGGCACCATCTCATAGCGACAGCCACAGCTCGGGCAGGCCAGGCCAACTGCACACAGACACTTCATCCTGCTGCTGCCATGCTGTATCCAGTTGGTGGACGTTGGGTCAACCCCAAGGTCAGGGTGCCTGGAAGTGTGTTTGACCCACTGTGAGCTGTGGCAAGGATGTGAATGGCTGATTCTATCACAAGAGAGTGAGGCAGTGGGGCCAATAAGCCGATCTAACCCCCAGCACATCCTTGTTGGCAACTCCCAAACGTCATTCCGGGTCAGTCCTCTGCTCTGAGCTTCAGACTCCTGTTCCGTGCCCCCCTGGTGTCTCCTCTTGACGCTACGGGAGAGAATTGCTCAGAGCACCTGTGTCCTCTCTTTAAGACTCCATTTCCTTGTCCGTGAAATGTGCAGGTTGATTCAGATGATCTACTAGCTCTGAAAGTAGGTCTGGGGTTGAGGGCCTGTATCACCTGTGACTTCCTTTTGGAGTTGTTCCCTTTCTAGATTTAGGTGAAGAGCATAGACCTATAGCCAGTGACCACTCTTGGCGGGGTGGGGGGTGGGGGGGGGCGGTGCTGAGCCTTCTGTTGACCCGTTCCAGGGTCTGTGATCCTGGCCGTCACTGAGCTCTCTTGGACCCCATGGAGGTCAGCCGGGCAATGCAAGGTGTGTGGATGAGGACCACCTTGGCTGTGGCAGAACAAAGGACTCTCCCAGTGGCCTGAGACTCAGTCCCCAAACCCAAGCTCTGAATTCAGAGTGGCAGGACCAGTCTGTGGCCCCGCAGTTCTGTTGCTGCAAGATGGAGAACCCTTCTGTGGTCATCCTGATGGAGACAGGCATGGCCCAAGAACCTCACGTCCCAGGCAGGCTGCCCTACAGCCTAGAGCAACCTTCCTCAAGCCCTGCACACCCCAAACAAAAGCTGCATCTGACTCCTCAGCCTTTGTGCACATCTGCATTATTAGCAATGCTAATACCATTCTGCAATGATAAATAATTAAACAATTATGGTCATGAATCAATAAGTTTAGCACATTTTTTCATCAGCAAATTGTACTGTATAAACAAGAAATATGAATTACCAAGTCTAATTTCCCCCTAAAATTATAAGCATTTTATATCTAATAATTAAAAAAGTATTAGAATTCAGTGTAGGATAGTTAGAACTTTAAAGAATTTTCAGTTTCCACCAAACACCATTAAATTGTCATGTTTTATGTCTCTGAATCTGATTAACATTTTGAGATCTGGCCTCAGAAATCTTTCTTTGTTAGTTCCCAGAGAAGCCCCTCTATCTTCTCTCCATCCTCACAGACGGTGAATCCACTGGGTTCCAGCTTCCAAGGGTCTGAATCCCTGGGGCCAGCTGGAGAGCTCAGACTGCTGGGAGTTCTCCACTGAAAGCACAGGTTACAAATCCACGGCTCGTAGGTGCGATCCAACCCTCCGTAGGATTTTGTTTGGCCGGTTGGGAATGGTTTTATTTGTATGTTTTGCTTTTAAGTTTAGATTTCTAGAATTTTTTTTTTGAAAAAAGAAAAAATACCCAGAAGATGTAACAGTGCTGGGGTTCACGGCTTAAGTGCGTGTTTAAAAGGGGGGTGTACCGTTCACAATGCCACGGTCCCCACCCCTCCCTGCAGTCTCCCAGGCACTGCGGCTGAGGGCATCTGTGGTTGTCTCAGAGGGCCACGTGATCTTTCTTGTCCCTGGCCCCGTCTCTCATGTATGTCACCTGCGTGGCCCCAAGGCATCCGGGTTTGCGAACCCCAGATTAACGGTTGGAATTTGATGCCTTCCATTCTCTCAGCACATAAGATAAAAGTCACTGAGGCCCAAATTCCAAGGCATTTGACAGCTGGGGAAACCGAGTTTAAGAGTGGGAAACAGTTGAATAACCGAACCAAGGTCACACCAGATGGCTTCCTGCTGCAGCCTCTGGACAGCCAGACCCTCTGTGGTTCCCTCCTCACCTCTCCCCTCCCGCAGCCTCCCAAATTCTCTACAACATAGAAACCAGTTCCCCACTTTTGCCCCCACCCCCGTGCTCTGCTCTGCTGAGCCCACTGATAGGCAAAAGCACTCTGGTTAAACCAACTAACAGCTGACCCTTTCCCGCTCCTCCCGAAACCCCTTCCAGCCTGGGGACGGGCTCGACCATCCCCCCAGGTACCAACCCAGAGCCCAGGGGCCATCCTAGCTACCTCCCTTCCCTCAGCCTGTACCCCCAGCCACACACAGGTCCTTCCGACTCTGCTGCCTCATCCTTGGGATTCCAGCTCGCCTGCCAGTCCTTCCATCGCTTCCAGGCTGTCGGCACAGCCCCTTTACTTCTTCGAAAGCCCTGGCAACACAGCCGACGAATGGGGTTTCTAAACCGCAAATCCAGTAAGTAGCCTAAGCCCCAGCTTAAAATATTTCAAGACCTCATTGCTCTCACATGAAGTCCAAACTCCTTAACTTGGTGTTTTAGTTCAGGTGTGCTTGGAGGTGGGGCGAGAAGCTCTGTCAAGTTAGCTCAAGAGCATCGACGGGTGGCTCTCAGGATAAAACTTTCATGGGGTCCGAAGGTGAGGCCGGAGGCCAGCGCAGGGCAGGTTGCGCCTTTGTTCCTGATGGCTCCTCCTCGTCCTGCGTGGCTTAGAGCTTCACCCCTTTTGAGGAACCTTCCCTCCCCAGACCAGGATGTTCGTGGCTGCCTCCATTTCTGCTGTGCGGTGGGGAGGGTCCTGGTCACCCCCTGGGGCCCATGGAGCTCTCTGTCGTGGGGTCGGGTCCTGGTCATTGTCGGGGGCTCTGGGGAGGCTCAGAGACCACCCTGCCTCCTGGACGGCTGTCGTGTAGGGAAGACAGGACCCATGCAGAAGTGAGCAAAATCCTCAGCCCCAGAAGTAATAAACAGACCAACAAAAGCATCCGAGAAAAAAAGTCTGCTAACCAAAGAACTCCCAAAATGCTTGCCTGGGGCATGGACCCTTTTCAGATGTTCACGTTAGGCGGGGGCCAAAATAAGCACTAGGGCTCAGTATCAGGCGGGGGTAGATGTGTGGGGCATCCCATCCCGGTTCTGTCTGGACGCAAGTACAAGACCAACACCTGAGTCCACAGGTAGCTTCCTGGGGATGAGAGCTGAGAGAGTGGGGGCGGGGTGGGAGGTGGAGCCAGTGCAAGGATGCCTCACGGGAGCCACGGGACCTTTGCGTGCAGCACTCCGCTGTCCACCTCGGGGAACAAAATGGGTACACACGTACCAACCCGCGCTGTCCTCTATTGGCCAGGGTAACCCCAGAGCATGATATCCACATAGGGGCTCATGTGAGTCTCACCCAGGTGCAGCAGGTAGTGAGGGACCCGAGGTGAGGGCTGGGTGAGAAGGTGGGGCAAGGGGCCAGTGTCTGTCTCTGAGGGACCCAGTGATCCGGGGGCAGTGGGCATCGTGGTGCTTTTAGGCCCCACAAGCCCTGTTAGGGTACCTGTGTCCTGGCTTTCTCTGAGGTCAGCCTCCAGGTGGAGGAGATACCAGAAAGCCAGGGCCTCCTTCGAAGACGTGCGGGCAGAGCTGTAGCGAGGGAGAGCGGCGGCGCTCCGGGTTTGCCCCTGACCCTGATGGGCTCTTCTGCTCGGCTGTGTACCCCTCCTCCGTCTGTGGGTGGAAGCATCTGGGCCGCTGGTGCCAACACCAGTGTGCCGGGGCCTCCAGATTTTGTTTCACTCGGTGGCTCTTAGCAACATGTTTCTTGCATTCTGTTTCATTCTGTTTCACATTTCACACTTCCCCGGGCTAAGAGATCCATCCATCTAGCGCAAATGCTTCTGACAGGGCTGGGGAGGGGGAGACCCCTGCTGGGCCTAACCCGGGGAGTTCACAGAGGCTTGCTTAGTGGGGACACCCTGGGGTGGGGACAGCTCCCCAGTGCCTGCACCCGCCCCTGCGAGTGCCCTGCACCCCTCTCCCTCCTCCACCCTTTCTCCAGACCCTCTGAGGACCCGCAGGGTCGGACTGCCCCCCCCGCCCGACACCTCCTGAATCACCCCCACATCTCCAAGCGGGCCTCAGACTTTTCCTCTGTGGTACCAGTGTTGAGCTGACAAAGTTCTCTCTTCTACCTCCTCAAAGTCTCTAGTCACTTAGAAAAACTCCCGATTTCCTGTCTCTCTAGACAATTTTTTTTTTTTTTGCACAGTTTCCTTTATTTTCCCTCTCTTTTGCAACAGTGGACCAATTTTCACCCCTGCCTGGACTGTTGTGGGTGTATCCATGTCCCTATTAAATCTACCTGTATTTGTAATTTCAAATCTATGGTAACACTCAGAGTTAGTTCACAAAACTGGATTACACAAAGCCAGCAGGTTTAAAAATATTTCAAAGATGTTGCTGTCATGCTTCAAATCCTCGAAAAGCCAAATACATTCACTTCTGAAACTAAGTCTTGGGTTTTGCTGGAAAAAAAAAATAAGAAAAGTGTTTAATAGCACATATGGCATAATTTTATTTGACATCTGTTTTGTAACAAACAATATTTAGCTCACTTATTTGCTGAATGATACAGTACACAGTGCAAACAAAAAGTCCAATGAACAGTTTTTACAGAGTTTGTAATATATCAATATTTATTGCAAAAGAATGCAAAACTTAAATATTTAAGTGTGTTATTGATTGTAATATGCAAAACATTGATCACTGTACTTTGCCATTGCAAAAAAAAAAAAGCATACTAAATGCCTTCTGGGGTATGAAAATGAGGTGAGTTCCAGCAAGAGGAGCTTGTTGTGTTCCCCTTGGTGACATTTCGTCTTAGGCCTGCCCCCCCTCATTTGTGTCATCCTATCGAAGACAGCTGTCAATATATTTAGGATGCTTTAGCTCATAACAGCAAAAATGGTGGGACTATTGGCTTAATTGCGAGGAGTGATTGATTTTAATGGAAACAACATTTAAAAACTCAGAATGCACTTTCTGTTGGCAGTGTTAATAGAATGCTCTAATGAATTGAGGCCTCACACAGAAATGCATGGTACTTACTGCAAGGATTAGCAAAGGACAACAATGGTTGATGCATTTAATTTTTTTTTTTTTTACTCTGAAGTTGAAATAAATTATTTGTTTACAGAATTAGAAAGCAGGAACCAATGCGGAAATGGAACGGGATTCCACTTGGTACATAAAAGCAAACACCAAAATTCTGGTCAATGAAATGGCAAGCAGGACATTGGTGTTGGTTTTATTATGATTGTTATTCTTGGCAAAACACTATTGGAAAATATTTAAGCAGACGGTTCTTCAAGTTGTGGGCAGGAAGAAATGACGAGGACCCTCTTCTCTGTTTAGATTTGGGGGGGAGGGGCTTTTTCATCAATAAAATAATAAATGCATCCAAGATGAGTCTGCTCGGCTGGAGGGTCTCCTGAGATTGATTTGAGCATGTTCAGCAGCCCCCAAAACAAGGCTTGAAGAGGGGAGCACCATTGGGGTATTCCTTTGGAGTCTGGACCTTGCCCCAGGGATGTTGCAGTTTGATCACTGCAGTGGGCTTTTTACACTTCCAAAAGAATAATTGTAGTAATGATGGCAAAAACAACAGCTAACACCTGCTGCGTGCCCCCATGTTCCAGACACGAGGTAAAGAGCCGTGCACATACTCCCTACACGGTAGCCTCTGAAGAGCTCTCTCCAGGTTCAGATGGCTTAGGTCGCTTGGAAAAAGCCAGGACTGTGTCTTCCATTTTGCAATTGGGTCTTGTAAGTAGCTGGTGTCTACTGTGTGCCTGGCACTCTCTAGGCTCTGAGTACTGGGTGATAAGGGCAGAGATGGGGACACCAGGTTTCTGTTCTCAACTTCCTGTCTTCTGCTTCCTGGTGGCTGAGGTCTTCCAGGAACTCAGATTTGTGTGGGGGGCAGCAGTTGGCAGCTTTGGGGCAAAGGCAGAGGGAAAAGGCACGGAGTAGCCCCCTTCGGGGAGCTGAGGTCAGAGCAGGCTGCTTCTCCTCCCGGGTGACCTTGTTGGTGAGATCCACCTTTTCGGAGCTGAGAGACCAAACAGTGGGCAGCCTGGATTTCCTCTGGCCTCTGGGCTGTCCCCTCTGCTTCGACGGATTCCTAGCCCCCTGACAGCCTCTGCCCGCAGTGGGCTGCACCTCCTTCCTTTAAACTGCTCTGAGCCTCGGCCATCACGTTTTTAAAAGGAGGGTCCCGGAAGATAACACGTGGAAAGGACTCTACAGTGCCTGGCACAGAGTAAGCGCTCAGAAAATACCCATATTTGTCGGTACGGTTCTCAATTCATCGTCGGTGCTCTCGTGGCTCCTAAGGTGGTAACTGCGTGAAGCCTTGACCTTGACATAGCCTCTCTGAGCCTCAGCGTCCTCACCTGTAAATGGCAACAAGACTTTGTTGCACACCTTGAGGGCTGTAGGGAGGATTAAACCGAGCTTTCTGTGAACAGTGCACATCACAGAACGAGCATACAGGGGTACGGAGATAGTTGTGGCACTGAGAAGCAGACCTGGGTCCACGTGGAAACAAAGAGTCAACTGCAGCCTTGAAAAGTCCTGTGCTGTGGGTTCTGCCCTTGCAGAGACGGTAAACAGAGGTGCAAGGAGACATGCTCTCCTTCTTGTAGGAGAAGGTCCTAGCAGATGCCGTGTCTGTAATCACTGAGACCAGGAACTTGGGGCTGCAGCCTGGCTTGAGGGGTGATGGGGGAGAGACCTCGAAGCCGCAGCCCATCCCCCTTCCTCCTCCGTCCTCAGCAGCAATTAGAAGCATGAAGGGAACAGAAAGCAGAGATGAACAATGTATGTCACAAGGAAATAAGAACACTGCACAACTAGAATAAATAATAATATTTTTTCTGGCTTTAATGAAACTCTATAGATATAAAAAGCTGGAAAAAGGGGATTTTTTTTTTTTACAGACCTTAATTATAGCAGGGTTGTTAGTAAATTTACTGAATTGCAAATGTAAAATATTCTGATGGCCTGAGTAAAACCACATATTTAAGCCTTCTAAATGAACATTTCTGTTTTTTGAGTAATTTGTACCATCTGTGTCAAAATTCTGAGTCTAAAAAAAAAAAGCAGTGGAACAAATGTTGGTTCCATAAAACAGTCCTAGTTCATTGTTGAAATTGTCACACATTAACATTGCAGGCCATCTGGGAAGACAAAAGCCTCTAACCAGATTGTGGAGATGATTTTATTGGTCTGGTATTAATCAGGATGTGGCATAATATTTAAGCAGAAAGGAGAGATGAGGTGAAGTAGAGCCCTCCATTCGCCCCCACCGTGCACACACTGTGCACTCTCACCCTGCGGTGCGGGGCATTTTTAAAGCCCGTTTCATCGTCAGAAAATGTAAATAAAAGGCAAGGTAATATTTCCAGTTTGGAAGCGTGCACACAAAGCCCAGACACGTCACGAACCGGGGCTGCTTGCGGGGAGGGAGAGATCGCGCTGAGCAGGCTGTACCCGAACCACGCCGGGATTAAGCGGAATGGAATTTCTCTTTATCACGGTACCTCGGAGTGTGATCGGGTGACCCCGCGCCAGGACGGCCGGCGGCTCCTTACCGTCCTGCGTGTGTGCAGCGAGGCCAGCCGGGCCGGGGGCGCGACGCCAATCACTGCTGGAGCGGTCTCCTGCGGCTCAGGTCCCCTCTGGCCCTCCACACTGGCCCTTGGCTTGGTCTCCTGTCCCCAGAGCCGCAGCCAAGGTCCTGCTCCTTCCGGGCACCCGCCCAGGTACGGCTCCAGTCAGCTGGGTGGATCACCCTCCACAGGCCACTTTAGGATTCATGGTGGAGTGGCAGAGGGACACGGGTGACAGTGTAGATCGTGCAGTGGCTTCCGCTGACCTTCCCACTTAGTGGGTACGTGTCCCGGGGCAAGCGTGCACGGGAGTCAAGAATCTGATGATCCCCCTGTGAGTCCTGCTTCCCACTTCCTACTTATCTCATTAAAGCAGTGACAACGTGCTGCACAGGAGAGGTGCACGGTGCTCCGAGACCCAGGGAGTGTGCCCTACATGCCTCTCCTGGTCTGGGCATCTCAGAGAGCTCAGAGAGGCCTGTGTCTAAGGACTTTTTATCATACAACTTGCCCCTGCGTGCAGGCCACCGGCTTAATGGCAGGAGCAGCGTGGCTGGACTTCATAAGAGATATTAAAGGAAATTTTGATTTTGCTCTAATTTCACCTTATGCACTGATAAAAGCCACCCCGGGTGCCGTGTGGCTTATGCGATGGAAGCCGTGGGCAGGGGCATTGGGCCACTGCCGGGCTGTGGAGGGGTACAGCATCTTGCAGTTATTCTGTGGTCCACGGATGTGGAGAGCCAGGCCCCCAGGCTGACCCCTGGCCTCAGGCCTGCCTGCCTGGAGCAGCGCTGGGCAGCTTTGCCAGGCTGTGGAGGAACACGGGGGCTTGGCTCCCTGTGGGGCTGCCTTTGGCCTTTGTTCCTTGTCCGTCAGGAAGTCATGTATGCATAACCGCCCCTTCCAGACAGGTGGTATCCACCTTTGCTCCAAATGCAAGAACGTGTAGTGTTTTTTGTGTGTCTGCTGCGTGCTTGGCCCTGTTACGGAGGGAGGGGAGAGCCCCGGCTGCAGCAATTGAGTCCAGTTCTCAAGAAAAGCTCACCTGAAACAGTGAGGGAAATGACAGCAGGGAATGCGAGTGGCTGGGTCCCTGGAGCTCAAATAATTAGGGCATGATTGTAACAATTGTGGGATGCATCCAGAAGCCTCTCTTAAAAATGGAAGTGGATCGCTCTGGTGTGTAAAACCCTTTAATGGGTTTGCCCCTGGGAGAGAAGCCACATCCCCGCGAGGCTCTGTGAGGTCTGGCCCCTCACCATCTGGGCTCCCATGAGTGGGGCCTTTCCCCACTCGTCTCCACAGGGCCTTTGCACCTGCTGTTCTCCCTGCCTGGGGGGCCCTGGCTTGCCCGCTCTCAGTCTGGTTAATTCCTTTCCTTCCTTCAGTGGCAGTTCAGGCAGTTCTTCTTTTAAAGACACACGCCGTGGGTCTCAGAGCACCAGGCACTTCTTTGCAGCACGTGTCACGGTCTTAATTAAATAAATAATGTATTATGTAATTACTGTTTGTGCCTTCATAGCTGAATATAGGAAGACCCTCCACTTTCCCAAAGAAAAGATGAGAACTGCTTTTGGAGGGTGCTGCTTGCATCTATAAACCTTTAAGGATGTAGTTAAAATAGTTCAGGTCTTCCTTATGGCAGTTATTACATTGCAATACGTAGGTGAAATCACGTGTTATACGAGAGAGAAGGTTCACTTAGGAATTCTTTTCCATCCCTGCCCCCCACCAGGGATCAACCATGTTCAGACTCTCCAATGTACCTCCACCCTCAACGCCTTCCCTACCCACAGCTATTTCCTCAGGCTCTACCTCCAGTGATCTGTGGGGGGCAGGTTTGATTCCATGAGGGATGATGAAGGAACTGCATACAAAGCCATGAGTGTCATTTGCCATCCGTATTCGCCATTAAATAACTACTTACCTGATTGCTTTTTTATATGACCCTTAAAAGGCTGCTTTCCAATGACATCCAGTCCCTGCTAGATTGAGATCAGATGTCCCTCCCCAGGAATAATTATTATTGTTCTGTTTATTTTCTTTGCTTTTTTTTTTTAATGATCCCATCAAGTGATCTCTATGAGCATCTGAGATGAACATAGATTGAAGACCTGTAGGACTAATACATCTTTCCTTGAAGTTCATGCAGAAAGGACCTGAGAGCAGAGCTGGTAACATGACAACTTTCGAAAGACTCCTGCACAAGGCAGCTCCCAGGTTTTGAAAGCACAGTTTTGGGGGAGCCCTTGCCTTCTATTCATGGTCATTCTTTATTATTTCTGCCCTAGACTATATGTTTCACTAGGGCGGGGCCCTCCTCAATCTCTGTCACTGCTGCATCCCTCCCAGGAGACCTGCCACTCGGTAAGGTGCTCAAAATACATCTGCGGAACAAGGGGATGAATGAAATGCACAATGTCTTGCAGCAGGAAAGGGAAGTGGAGAGAGGTGCGGGGGCAGCAGCTCAGCAAGTCAGGACACTGGCTGTCAGTGGGCAGAGGGGATGTTCTTTCATGAGGCAAAGCGACGAGTCACTGACATTCCAGAGGTAAGACTGGGACACCTTACACACACACACACGCATGCACACAGACTCACACACACACACACACACACAGACTCATACACACATACACGCACACAGACACACACACACGCACACAGACTCACACACACACAGACACACACACATGCACACAGACTCACACACACACAGACTCATACACACATACACGCACACAGACACACACACACGCACACAGAGTCACACACACGCACACAGACTCACACACACACAGACACACACACACATGCACACAGACTCACACACACACAGACTCATACACACATACACGCACACAGACACACACACACGCACACAGACTCACACACACACAGACACACACACGTGCACACAGACTCACACAGACACAGACACACACACATGGACACAGACACACACACACACGCACACAGACTCACACACACATGCATGCACACAGACTCACACACACACACGCACACAGACACACACACAGACACACACAGAGACTCACATACACACATGCACACAGACTCACACACACAGACACACAGATGCACACACACAAAGATGCACACACACAGACACACTAGAGAGATGCAGACACACAGACACAGACACACACAGACATACAACCAGACATAGACACACATGTACACATGCAGACTCACATACATGCACACCTAGAGGCAGACACACACAAAGATAGACAGACATTAACACAGAGACACAACACAGACACATAGACAGACACACAGACAGACACACAGACACACACAGATGCAGACACACAGGTGCAGACACACACACACCAAGAGACACACAGACACAGATACACAGATGCAGACACACACACAGACACACACGAAGACACACACATAGACACAGACAACACACACACAGACACAGGTAACACACACATATACAGACACACACACAGACACAGACATACACACACAGAGACACACAGACACACAGGCACAGACACACAGACACACACAGATGCAGACACGCATGCAGACACACACAGACACAGACACACAGACTCAGACACACACACAGGCACAGACACACACACACACACAGATGCAGACACACGCATGCAGACACACACAGACACAGACACACAGACTCAGACACACACACAGGCACAGACATACACACACAGAGACACACACAGACACACAGGCACAGACACACAGACACACACAGATGCAGACACACGCATGCAGACACACACAGACACAGACACACAGACTCAGACACACACAGGCACAGACATACACACACAGAGACACACACAGACACACAGGCACAGACACACAGACACACACAGATGCAGACACACGCATGCAGACACACACAGACACAGACATACAGACTCAGACGCACACACAGACACAGACATACACACACAGAGACACACAGACTCAGACACAAACACAGGCACAGACACAAACACACAGACACACAGACACAAGGACACACACACACACATGCACAAGTGCTCCGATGGAAAAGTGATTCCAGGCCAAAGGGAAGCCTTCAGGAGATGGGGGAGGGGACTGGGTGCCCGCCTTTGACGGCAGTTCCTGTCATAAGGCCTGACCAGGTAATGAGCGCAGACGAGGCTCTCCTGATAATTCCCTCCTTGTTAGACATTGTTGTTAGCTCTCTAATGTCTTCCACTTAACTAACAGCCACTGAGGTGTGGGGCTTCCTGGTGCCTAATGGCCCAGGGTGTCGCTGAGGGCCATTAATCCTGCTGGCCATTAATCCCGGGAAATGCCCGGGGTCATTACAGGCTACGTGGCTCTCAACAAGCAGTAATAGCGTCAGGGGTGCATCCAGGCCACCCAGCCCCTGGGAATGTCCTGAGTCCCTGGGCAGCAAGCGGGCATCTGGTCTTTGCGTGGGTGCGTGCCGCACACACACGTGACAAGGGGACCACAGTCCAAATGGGGGGATGGAGACATGTGCATCTGGGTCCCGAAGCATTGCCCTGGGGCAGAGGGCTGCCGGGGTGCTGGGGCTGCCCTGTTCAGAGGACCAAGTTTAATTGGAGAAGGGTTTTGGGTGGCCCTGGCTCTTTCACAGTGTCAGGTGGAGTGTTTCGTCTCCTGCCTGGTGTGAGGACGGGAAAGCACGGAGGAGGGACTCAACAGCGCTGGGGCAGAGCTGTGGATTGACGGTGTTCAGGAGAAGCCAGGGCCAGCAGCCGTGTCCTGCACCTGTTCCCCAGGCACTCCCTCTGTACTGCATGCAGGACCTGTCGTTTTGTTGTCCTGGGCCACGGCCCCGCTACTCTCCTCTCCGCTTATGGCTTCTGCTGTCCCATGGCCTCTGCTGTGCCGTGGCCTCTGCTGCCCTGTGGCCTCTACTATTCCATGGCCTCTGCTGTCCTGTGGCCTCTGCTGTCCCATAGCCTCTATTGTCCCATGGCCTCTGTTGCCCCATGGCCTCTATTGTCTCATGGCTTTTGCTGTCCCATGGCCTCTACTGTTCCATGGCCTCTGCTATCCTGTATTCTCTCCACACTTGGTTTTATCCTGATCACCCGAACTCTGGAGTCAGACCTCCTGCATCTAGATCTTGGCTCTGCCACATCTTAGCTGTGTGGTCCTGGGCGATTTACTTGCCTCCTCTGAACTTCAGTCATTTTATCCATGAAACGAGGAAAAGAACAGAACTGTTATGAGGCTGAACTCTACTAGCAGCAGGAGAGCATGCGGGGCAGTGCCCGGAGCCCGGCAAGAGCTCCACAGACACCCCTCCTCCTCTTCTTCCTCTTCCTCCTCTCCTGTGACCGTGGTTTCCTTCTGCTCTCTGCTGGTCTCCTGGCCTCCATCCCCGGACTGTGACACGCTCGTCGGGCATCAGGTCTCCCTCTCCGCAGAGAGGCTGTGCCCGGTTGTGATTCACCGTCCAGAAGCAAACACCCGGTCGGCTAGAGCAGCTTGCCCTCTGACCCCTGTCGGCACCTGCAGGGGCTGTCTTTGCCTCAAGGGCCATCTCTGGCTTGGTGAAAGCAGGATTTGGGGTGCAGAGAATATGACCTAAGGTAAGGCAGCCCCATGGCCTGCCTCGGGGGACTGTAAGCAAGGCAGGTGTCCAGTTCTGTACCCTAGGGAGTCCGTCCCTGTTCACGGCCCCAGTGACCACCACGTGGGCTCTGCCCCAGGTCACCTCAGGGCCTGGCCAGTGTCTAATCCCCACTCCGTAGATGTGGAGCTGGTGGTCAGCGCTGGTTTCCAACGCTGACCTTCCAAGGCAGCGCTGGCACCCCCACCATGCCACGCACCGTGTGCCAACGACTCTGTGAAAGGCAGAAACTGCTGCTGCCATGAGGGTGGACGGCAGCCTGGGACAAGGACACAGACGCAGCTGGTGGAGACTTTGACCCCAGAAGATAAATCAGATTTGGCCAATTTTTTGCAGAATCCCTCAACTGGTCTGGCTTGTTTCTATCTTTGATTTCAGAGGCCCTCTCCAGGCTGACCCCACCGGTTAGCCACCAAGGCCAAGGTGCTCCCAGGGCCCATGAGGCCACTCCCCCTGCCTGAACCTTCACACAGCAGCAGCCTCTGGGCTCAGTGACGGGCGCCCACTGGGGCTCCCTCTGCTCGGGAGGACTTTCCTGAAGACGCAGGGAGCAGTAGCCCCACCCCAAAGGGCTGGCAGTGGGAGTCACATATGGGCAGGGGAGGCGAACACTCTGGGAATGATGCCTGGCCCCACCCACCGAAGAACTGGTATGCAGAGAAATGTCACTGCTGCTGCACAAAAGTGTGGTATTATCAGCCCCATGCAACGGGCAAGTGGATTAAAATGCCATTAACACAGCAAATTAAGCTTACAGCGAAGTAAACAGAAATTAAATCAATAACCAGCACAGGGGGACAGCTGCCTTTCCCCAAGTGGCCTCCCGGGGACTGGGGCTGGTGGGTGCATGGGGGTGGGGTGGAGGCTGGAGGGGGAGGGGTAAGTGGCATGTGCGGGGATACCAGTTGTCTGGGTGTGGAATTGTAGGCGCTCAGAGAGCCCAGGCCACGAGCTCTCTCTCAGTAGAAGCAGCTTCCTGTGTCCACACAGGTGGAGTCCCCACGCTCTGTAGGAAAGCAATTCAGATATAGGGTTTGTCTGTTCAGCATCTGTCCGCTCTTCTTTTGGCAATGGCATCTGGAATCTTCTTCAGGATTCAACCCGCTCCCGAAACTCTGGGTTCATGCAGTTCTGGTACTTTGACCCATCCTTTGGCGTCAGGCTGGCAACTTGCCCGGGCTTATTTTAGGAGAGAATCATGTCCCCATGGTCACAGCATTCGATTCAGGAATAATTGGCTGACCCACATTTGTGCCAAGAGGTAGCCCAAGGACTTTGTCTGGAACTTTCTGAAATACTGTCCTGTCATGAGGGGTTGCTGAGCTGATACGAGGCAGATCTGACACGTCAGGGGCCATCCTGCCGAATGAGGAGAGCTGGGCTGGGAGTGGAGCCACATGGAGGTAAGGGGCTGGAGGCTGGACTTCTGTGCCTGGATCCAGCTATGCCTGAAGCTATAACAGGTCTACCACTGGACTCTTCAGGAACCTGAACCTCCACACATTCCATCCTTTTATTTACAGTTTAAATTGGGATTTGCCGTTTGCAGTGAAAAGAATCCAACCTGAAAAATAAAGGTTATTCCTTTTTTAAAAAGAAGATCCATTTACCAAACACCTCTCAGGGCCCAAAGCATGTGGTCAGATGGTAAGATTGATGGAAGTATCCCTCGGTCTCCTCTGCCCCCCCCCACCACGTCTCTGTCTCCACCCCGCTCACTCAGCAGACTCTGCCGTGTGTGTGCATATGTGTGTGTGTGTGTGCCTGGGGATGGTGTCTCTCTCTGTAGACATGGGAAAGAGAGCAGCAGAGAAGAAATGCGGAAGTGTCACGCCTCTCCAGCTCTTCTCTGGCTCCTGCCGCCCGACGTCTCCGGATGGAGGCGCCAAAGTCCCTGGACTGGGAATCTCAAGACCTGGGTTCCAGGGCCAGTTCTGTGCACGTTTCCCGTGTCTGTGGCCCAGTTTTCTGCATCCTGGATACCGTTTCCTCACTCATCCCATGGGGTTGTGTGTTGTGCCCTGCTGGCCTGAGCAGCTGTCCCTCCACGGGTCAGCCATCCAGCCATCCACCTGCTGGAGTCCTCCTCTGGGGCAGGGGGGCTCTCTGCTAGCCCCGTCCCTTTTGAGTCTCTGGCTTAAAATGTCTACGGCAGAAGAATAACCTTTGATTCTCGATTTTTTTTTGTTATTTTGGGGACACAGGGACCGATTCTTATTCCTTTTGCATTCTCAGTGCCTCCCTTACCCGCCCTACTGCAGAGCCTCTGGATGAGAAGGGAGGAGATCCAGGACGGACAGAAAGTGGGGCCGCTTCTCCTGGTAGTTCCAATTCCCCGACAGGACTCAGCTCCTTCTGGAAGACTTTGGTGACTCCCCCACATCCGCATGCATCAACAAGTACCTGATGAGTGAGTGAATTCATGAATGAGGTCTCGAAACAGATGCCTTTCCCAAGGCCGTGGTCAGGGCGTCTGACCTGCCTTTGGAACACCGGTTAGGATGGTTCCGGTGAGACTCATCATGTCAGGAACTCCAACAAGAGGCTCTTGTGGGGGGTCGTGGACTCTCTGTGGGACCTCTGGCCTCATCTTCCCCACTCCTGCCCCCTTGCTTACCCCAATTCCTGTTTTCTAAAGGAGACCTCCTGCTGCACCCCCCTCCCCCGCCCCTGCACTGCCAAGGGTGAGGTGTAGGGCAATGGTGCTGCATGTTCAGGCAGTGGGGAGGGGATGTCTTATGGAGTTGTGTTTGGAGGAGGGGTGCTGGCACTCTGGCTGGAGAGCAGGGGGACTTCGTCTGGAGTGAGGTGGCATCGCCAGGGGTCTCTTTCCACTTTGCCTGGTCATTGGTTCTCCAAAGATGTTTCTATAAACACTTCACATAGATGGAGGGAAGCATCACTTGCCCATTACAAGGATGACTTTTATTTCTACTCTTTGGGGAGGCCAGTGAGGGTCAAGCACCTCATTGCTCCCTACCCCCACGGACAAGGGGCTCTCTTGCTAAAAGACCTCTTGTTCTCCCAGCTTGGCTCCAACCCTCTGGTCCTCAGGGTCCCCACCAGGCCTGACGTCCCCAGTATGGATGCCTGTCCATGGAAGGGTGGCCGGGGGTGGGGTCCCTTACCACAGCCACCCCATAGGACTGCTGCCTGGCTGGGTTGGGGCAGGAAGGAGGGAGCTGGGGACAACTTCAGAGTTTCAAATTCCTGTGTTGATTTTTCTCGTCTCCCTCTCTTAGGTTCCAAATCCAATTCTAGCCCCTGGCCAGCTGATAGAATTAAAGGATTAAGAGCTACCCAGGTCTCATCCCGATATGAAAAGATTTCACCGAGAGGCTCATAGTTCAGCATCCAAAGCTGGGAAAATCATTCCCGCCTGTGCCGGGTATTGTTTTGAAAGCTTCCCTGGAACCACCTTGTGAGCTGCTGGCTGAGGCATCACTGTTTCACTTAGCTCTTAAGACCCCGCTCATAATTGCTCAATGTCCGACAGGCAGAGAGGACTCCAGGCATTATCTGTTAAGGGCCCTCTAATCCAGTTCATAAGGACAGAGTGGTAATCAGGACACCTCAGGATCCTTCTAAAGTCAACGCAGAATTTCCCATGAGCCCTGAGTTGCTTGCTTTCTGGAGAGCTCCCCCGGGACGAACAGGTGCCAAGAGTCCCCTGAGAGGGGCACGGGGGCTTGAGGGTGTGGATGGGCTGGGAGCAGGTAGGTGCTGGCCGGGCAGACCACCTTGAGGAGGAAAAAGACTTTGTCTAGAAAAGCAGCAGGGGTTTTTATGTGTGCTGGATGGGTTGCAAGTGCACGTGTAGCGTGCCCATGCGTGTGTGCAGTACGCATGTGTGGACTTTCTGCATGAAGGTAGAGGAGCGGGTCCAGACCAGGCCCGCGAGCTCAGTTGGTCAGCCCAGGCAGGTCGGGGCCGTGCAGTGGTGGCCTATGACAGGTGACAACATGGCAGAGGTGTCGATGAATCAGAGGCTGCATCTTCGCAGATCCACGGGAAGCTTCCTGACAAATGCTGCTCGTCTTCGGAGGGGGGGGGCAGCCCGTGTGCCTCTCCATATGGGCGCACCTCGATCTATCAGTCGACTGTCGCCCTTCATGGGACACAGGCGCGTTCCTCTGACTGATGGAGCCTTTGTGGAGACATCACGAGGACTCTCTGCAGGTGCAAGCCCAGATGCCAGAATCTCTCAGCACCTCTCGTGGGTTCATCTATCTGTACTGACAAATGGAGCTCCCTTCCCTCTCCCACAGTGGGGAAGGATGGCTTTAAGACCATTCTCAGAACTGAGCCGCGTCTCCCTTCTTCCTTTCTGGGGCCGTCCCCAGCTAGACCTCTCAGTGCCTCTCTGGTGCAAGCGAGCAGGAACGTGAGGAGTTTAACCCCTCCCGTGCCCTCCTGACATGCCCTGCACCCCCTGCCCCTCTGGGCCCACCTGGAAGCCCAGGACCCAGACTTTTGTCCTGCCAGCCACCCTCTGCCTGCTGATGGCAGAGAGAGCCCCCAGCCACCCTCTGCTGATGTGTGCTGCACTGGAGCCGAAGCAGCCCGAGATTCCCAGGGAGGGAATGAGAAGGGGCCAGTTTGTTTGTTGGGGTCCCCGCAAAGCAGACCCCAAGAGAAGGATATGGTGCCAGTCGTTTATTCAGGAGGCAATCCCAGTGAGCACCGGTGGGAGGGGAAATGGACGTCATAAGTCCCATGGGGGTTCCGGGAGGCGCTAGTGCACAGGACCCAGGGACGGCTACTCCCGAGGTACTAGGTGTCCAGCCCTCCGGTGGGCTCTCCAAGGCTTCTGAGGGGCCCTGAGGGACAGCCACGGGGCCTCTGCATCTGGCCACTGGAGGCAGCAGATGTGTTGCCTGTCATGCTAGGGCCTGAGAGCAGTGGGCAGGGGGCAGCCAGCGCCAGCTACGACAGACCTACCTAGGTCGCATTTCCTGGCCAGGATGGTCAAGGTGGTGGGACAGTGAAAAATGTGGGTGGTCTCAAGGTTGTCCCTGTGGGAGTTTCTGATCTCTAAGTCTCCTGGAGCCCTGGCCCGCTTGCTGCCTGGGCAAGACCGTGCCAACCTCCCCAAACTCCCTACCGCAAACACAGTCCTCACCCTCCAACCACCGGCCAAGGGCAGTTTTGCTGCTGGCCAGAATAGGCAGGGGGTGTGGGTGCTACCGTTGACTCCTGAGCTGTGGTGCAACACTGAACCAGTGTCATGTATCTCAGGGCCTTGCTCTCTCCACATGAAGTGTGCACCATGGGGCACCTGGGTGGCTCAGTAGGTTAAGCATCCGACTTTGGCTCAGGTTGTGATCTTGAGGTTCATAGGTTTGAGCCCTGCGTCGGGCTCTGTACTGACAGCTCAGAGCCTGGAACCTGTTATCAGATTCTGTGTGTGTCTCTCTCTCTCTGCCCCTCCCCTATTTGTGCTCTGTCTCTGTCTCTCTCAAAAATGAATAAACATTAAACATTTTTTTTAAATAAAGAAAAGTGTGCACCTTGCAGATAAGTGAGCAAGGAAGGTTAGAACACTGGAGTAGAGTTGGGGACACCAGTGTGAGCTCCTGTTCAGCTTAATACAGATACAGATGGATGCGTGTAGAAATATCTGCGGATCCGTGTGTTTGCAGGCATCAGTGTGCGCACACATATCCTTGCTCTGTCAGCTGAGAGGGCTGGGAAGCAATGACACCCCAGTAATAACTAGCACACCTAGCATCAAGACCTTGGCTTCTATTTACCATTCTCAGAAACAGGAACCAGTGCTCCTTGGAGAAATGGCTGCTTCTAGGACTGAAGTAGGAAATATGCAAGATGAGTTTGGACTCTTATAGTGTCAGAAAGTAAGCATGTGCTTAAAACACATACGCACTCACACACACACAGTGATAGGAGTGTGTCAAAGAGACGCGGGAGCCAACTGCAATAGGTCCCTGGGGCCAAAGCTAGAATAATTTGAGCCACAAAATAAATAATGCAGTATTGTATTATAACCCAAAGTATAAAATACATATCCATGAGTCCATATTGAGATAAATGAATGATTGAATACACAGATGGGGGGAGAATAGATGAATCTCCTATCCAGAATTTGGAATAGTTTATGTAGATACTCTGCCCTCAAGGAGGTGGATTAGAATTCCCACTCCTTCAGTGTGGGCTGCACACAGTCACTTTCTTCCCAAGGGTGCAGTATAGAAAGAAGGGATAAGAAAGAGTAACTTTACTGTGGAAAACCCTGACCTCAGCCAGGTGACCAAGGTCAACATCAACAGCGATGTCAGGTTGACACTGCTTATGTGATGTGATGGGGACCCATAACCTCGGTCTAACCCTGAGAAAAACATCTGACAAACCCAAATTGAGGGACATTCTACAAAATAGCTGGCCAGTATTCCTCAAATCTGTCAAGGTCATTGAAAACAAGAAACTTCAGAGCAACCTAAACTCTAGAAGATACTCAGGAGACATACGAACCAAATAGAAGGTAGGATCCTGGAACAGAAGGACATTAGATAAAAACAAAGGAAATCCGAATCAAGTGTGGGCTTGAGTTAATTAATAATAACGTATCAGTAACTGGCTCCTTACTTCTGACAGATGTATCACAGTAATATAAGCTCCTAACAATATGGGACTCAAAGTACTAGCTTCACAACTTTTGTGTGTATCTGAAACTATTCTAAAATAGCGTTCTTTTAAAAAATGGAGCCCCTGTCCTGGAAGGCAGCTCATCCACCGATAAAAGTGTCCTGCCTGGGGCCAGACAAGCGACCCTCTCTCTGGGCCTCAGTTTCTCCATCTGTCAAATGGCAGGACTGATCCTTAGGTCTAACCCTGACAGTCCATGGTTTTCTTCACACACCACTTGAGAGGCTGGAGAAGGCTTTTTAACTAGAGGGACCCAGGTGACAGCAGCTCTTGCAGGGTGGGTGGATGACGGGCGTCCCCCAGGCAGGACATGTGGCAGAGGGTTGGTGCTTGGCCATAGCACCTTCCTTGCTGGGCCTCCCCCTTCTCAGACCATGCCCCGTGGCTCCTTGTTTTCATTTTCCCAACCATTCTTGGGAGCACTGGGCAAGGAGGGGGGTTTGATGATGTGAGGACGCAGCGATGTGTTTTAATGCACTGTTTCCTGGGGACCTAGAATGAAAATTTTAACAGCTCAGAAGCTGTGGACTGAAGGCGCCTCTACTGCGGGCTCTCAGAAGGGTATTCCAACTAAATTGCAGAAATAAATATGCATCTTCCTCGTTTTTGATGAGCAATCACCGCACAGAGCCCGAATCCTTAAGTGGCAGTGTGCTCCTCAATGGGAAAACCGTCATCTTTGCACGGCCTGGCTCTGGTGCTTTTCAGCTGTGTTTTGTGCTTCGTGGCCATAAGGCCACATGTTACACGGGGCCAGCCCAGAGCTGACCTGCTGTACCAAACCGGGGAACAACCCAGAAATGGAAAGAAGAGGAGAATTGTAAAAAAAAAAATTAAATTAAATTAAAAAAAAAAAACCCACAACAAAACCAACACAACAAGGCACAAAGACACCCCCATGGAAAAACAGGGTCTATGGCATAGGTCATCATAGCCTGTCCACAGAGGGCCCACACACAAGCTAACTCTCGTGCTTGGGCAAGTCTTTTCAGAACAAAGGGAGGGAGCTGGTTCTGTGATGCGTAAGCATAGGCAGGGTCAGGCTTCAAGGGGGACACCATCTCCTCTCCACATGCCCTTCCCCACCACAGCTTAGGAGCCCAGGTCTGACGCAGGGGACCACTCAGCCCTGCTTGCGCCCAAGAGGGTCAGCGCTGGCACCTGTGACATTTATTCCACTCTCCCCTCTTTCAGTTGTGTTTCCCTAGCCCCGGGCGTGAGCTTGGTTTCCACCTTTCTCCAGACACCTGCAGGACAGCATCAGAAACACGTCCAGGACGGCACTGTGGTGTGGTTTAATGAATGGCAAATGTTGTCTCAGAAACAGAAAGAAAAAAACCTTGCACAAATCCCCAAACCTGTTAGCTGGAAAATATTCCAAGATCAACACATTTTAATTCACTAATTAATACAGCTAAAAGGCATTTTTCATATTAGACTTATTAAAATCACTTGTATTTAAGTGTTTTTGAACTCATATTTTCCGATGCTGTGCGTTTTTCTAAAGTGTTCTAGTCATGTTATGCAAATGCCTATTTAAATTACCAGGGGTATTTGTTTTCTGTTTCTACTCTGTAAAACATAATTTTAATACAAGTTATTTGTGAAATGCGCATTGGAAAAAAGAAAATAAGATTTGAGATGGCATTTCTATGATAATTTTATTGCAAATGTTGACCATGTTTTTGTATTTGTCTGCAAAAGGTAATGCAAAATATACATAAGACATATTTCTGGGATTTATTGTTGTATGTGACTAAATTAGTAAAGGAAAATTTGCTTCAGTTTTTGAACCCGAGGCAGGGCAGTCCATCACCCCGTGAAGCATGTTTTAGAGGGAATAGTCACAGCCACGCAGCAGGCTGAACCCCACACCATCACACAGAGAAAATTCACTCTCCCTCTGTGCTTGAACAAGATTTTCTGACACCTGTGTGCTGCCAGACATGACATCTGAGCAGAAACACAGGCCTTTGCAGAGGAGAGGGAGGCTTAGCTCCAGGCAGGGCAGGATGCTGAGTGGAGGACATGACCAGGATTTTCTGGAGTGACAAGGTAGCGAATGCCGTGACCAGACTCCAGTGCAGAAGAGAGCCCTGGGGAGGGTCTTCCTTTACGGATTTACTTAAAACATGTAGTCTTCCTACTCCGAGTGCCTTTTGGATACATGTGTGATCAGGCATAATTAGATGGCTAGAGGAAAAGAAGTTGAGAGAGGGAACCCTAGATCAAGAATTAAGTATTAGTGTCATCTCCGAGCTTCCTGGCAGCCAAGGCAAAAAAGGGAAGCAACGACTTTAATGCCGTTTGTTATCTAAAGAATACCTATGTCTTGGGAGGAAGGACAGTTTACCCCAGGCTTCCAGTCTTGGTGGAATCCATAGAGGAGACTTCATAAGGGAAAACAGGGATGTGGTGAGCTCTGCCCCCAAAGGCGAGTTTACAGAGGCTGCAGAAATGCTCTTATAAACAGTACTTGGATTCAAACCAAGGGTCTGGTGGTTTGTCTTAGTTTTTAAAGATGTTTCTGTGCTGGTGTGGGAGGCACCTGTGATGGAATGAGACTCCGTCTCCAACACCCCCCACCACAATCTTGTAGGACTGTCATCGCTCACCCTCACATGTGACCACTAGGGCTGACATTGTGGGTTTTCCCAGGCTCCCTTGAACCCAGGGCTACCCATCCTGAAGGCTGGCTGGAAGAAGCAGGGGGACTGCTATAGGGCCCTGATGCTGGTGGGGACGCTCCTCAGTGTGTGCCAGTGATTGGGGTAATAAAAACCAGGGTGTGGAAACAAAAACTCTTACCTGTGGTGACCCATCTGTCATCAGGGAACGCCCCCACCCTCCCATACCTGCAGAGAGAGACCCTGGTTCGCCCTGGAGAAAGGGGCCTCCTAGCAGATTCTTGCTCACAATGGACTCACCGTAGGTTTCTTGAACAGAAATACACCGGATGCTGTCTGGGCCAGTGGGTTGAGAACTTGGCCAGCTTGGATTCAAACCGAAACTCTATGACTTTGGACCAGTCTTCACTGCCCCAAGTCTGTCTCCTCATCCGAAAACATGGAGAAGACAAAACCAGCCATGAGGAGATGCCGGGAAGACAACAAAGAATGCGTGCAAGGTGCCTGCTCGTAGCTGGTGCTGGGGGCTCCCATGAAGAGTAAACGCCCAGAAGACAAGAAGATTGGGCTTCTGGCGGGCACTTAACTCACAGAGTGCTCTGAGTACATCATCTCTTAAATCTGCACGGCGATCTTGTGAAATTAGGTATCACTATTATGGCGCCCATTTCACGCAGTAGGAATCAGTTCAGAGAGGTCCACTGACTTGCCCAGTGATGCACAGCATGTTAAGGGTAGGGCTAGGACAAAGCCCAGGTCTTCCAAGCCTTATTGAGCACTTCAGTTCTATCCCTTTAACCTGGGAGCTGGCTGGCACCTTGAGGCCGGGCACAGTATCTTCGCTTAGGCAGGACTGGGCCTCTGAGGGACAAAGTATGCTCAGCCAGGCACCGGCCACAGGCTGGGAGGTCCCTCTCCATTTTCCCTGATTCTTCGCTTCCCCTGGTGCCAGCTGGGTTACTGAGGAAGGTCTGTGGCTCCATTTCCAAGAAGGAGGTAGGGGGCCCTGGCTGTGTGCCCACCTCCCTTCTGAATGCTCCGTGACACACACCTGGTAAGTAAGTGATGCTCACGTTGGGCTGAGTAGCTGTGGGTTTCCTTTCTAGGGGCCAGGGCCATGCGCTGGCTTCTGTCACTCAAAGGGGCACGTGCGGAGCCTGCTCTGGACGAGCCTATTCAGAAGACTGTTGGGGGGCAAAGCTGAGCATGTGGCTGGAGAGAGCGCCACCCTGGTGGCCGTGTCGAGACCAGACAAAGGGCCCGGACGGGAAGCTGCAGGAGCCGTGACAGTAATTTTAATTTTTGAGGCCTTTGGTGGCATCCATAAGCCCAGAGCTTCTCTTCTGTATAGCTCCCATTTGGATCAATAGATGTTTTAAAACAGAGTCCTTGATTCTGGGGGCTGGGGACCCCAAAGGCGGGCTCTATGACACACTCGGGTGGAGTTTGCCTAGCATCATAGCTCCACAAGGGACATATTCTTCACAGATGGCAGGGAGAAGGGGTTTCCTCCTGGGAGTTGGCCCCTGGGCCTCTGCTCCCACCCACCTGTCCTGGGGCTGCTCTGGGCCCCCATCTGAACTGGCCTCTCAGCAGAAGTCCGGGCCATTGGCATCAAAGACATGCTTCCCTGCCAGCGCTGGACATGTCTGATACCCGTGCACCTCTGGGGGCTGGGTCTGCAGACATCATATGGAGAGTCAGCAAAGGTCACTCAAGTTCACTCAGCCAAAAATGTCTGCCCTCCACAGGATGTTCTGGACTCAAGGCTCCCAATGTTTACTGAACCCCTTCTCTGGGTCAGGCTCTGAACTGGGCTGGAGGTCCCAATGGGAACTGAGGCAGACACGGGCCTGGCCTCAGGGGCTCACAGGCTGGAGGCCAAAGGTGGACGCCAAAAAAATGGTCACAAATGGCAAGTAAATCATCATAGGTCGCAAAGTACTTCACAGGAGAGACAGCTTGGGGGGGTCTTACCCTCACTGGGGGCACGGAAGCCTCCCTGGGAAAAGCAAGCCTGAAAGAGGGCCGTGGGGGGCGCTCTTTATCTGCTCCACAGCCAGTTAGTAAGCTCTTGTCACGTGCCAGGAGCCAGGGGAGGGGCTGGGTGTATATGGCTAACCAAGCCCTACAGGACTGCTGTTCTCCCAGAGTGCAAAGTCAAGGCCAGGATCAAGGGACACAGACCAGGAACAATGAAGATAATGCCATAATTTGGGGTAACAATCAGTGCAGTGAAGGGATTTGAACAGTGGATGATCTAGGCGCTGTAGGGTAAGGAGGGCGGTGAGGTGGTTGGGAAGGGTTCTGAGTTGGTGATATGGGAGCAGAGACCTGAACCAGGGAGATGGAAAGCACCCCAGTAGACAGAGCAGCAAGTGCAAAGGCCCTGTGGCAGGGAGGAATCAGGAATGCTGAAGGAGCCCCAGGAGCCCATGTGCTTGGACCACAATGAGGAGAGGGGCATGGGAGGAGCTTGAGCGTCTGCAAAGCCCAAGGGAGGAGACTTATTTCTACTCTAAGTGCACTGGGAGGCTACAGGAGGGGTTAAGACAAGAGTAACATGATTTGATCGGTGTTAAAATAAATCCTTCTACACTGTAGAAGACGTTATGGCAATTACTCAAAAAATTAAAGGTAGAATTACTGTTTGATCCAGAAGTCCCAATTCTTTTTTTTTTTTTTTTTTCAGAGAAAGAGGGCACAAGTGAGCAAGGGGTAGACAGAGAGAATCCCATGACGGGGAGAGAGGGGTGGGGGAGAGAGAGAGAGAGAAGCAAGGCTTACCCGATGTGGGGCTTGGGGTCACCTGATGCAGGGCTCGTGCTCACCTGATGTGGTCGTTGAACTCACGGAACCTTGAGATCATGACCTGAGCCAAAGTCAGGTGCTTAACAACTGAGCCGCCCAGGTGCCCCAGCAATCCCCCTTCTGGTACATACTCAAAAGAACTGAAAGCAGGGTATAGAACAGGTATTTGTATGCCCCTGGTCACAGCAGTCCTGTTTACAGTGATGAAAGGTAGAGACAATCTGAGTATCCATCGACAGATGAACAAAGGAAAGCAATCTATCCATAAGAAGGCATATCAGTCAGTCTTAAAAAGGTAGGAAACTTTGACACACGTTACAACATGGATGAGCCTTGAAGACCTCATGGTCAGTGAAACGAGCTAGTAGTCACTCGAGGATGGATTTTATATGATCCCACCCATTTGAGGTCCCTAGAATGGCCCAATTCCTGGAGACAGAAAGTAGGAGGGGAGTTGCCAGGCAGGGTAGGGGGAGGAGGGGAGTTAATATTTAATAGGTAGAGTTTCAGTTTTGTGAAAAGAAGGTGTTCTGGAGATGGCTGGGGGTGATGGCTGCACAAGTCACCGAACTGCACACTGAAAACTAGTTAAAATGGTCAACTTATGTTATATAGATTTTACCGCACACCCAAATCCCTGTATGACTGCAGAGAGAGTCCTACTGTGCGGGAGCAAGCAGGGAGCCAGCCCAGGCCAGGGCTGATGGTGGCCTGGACGAGGGTGGAAACAGTAGGGACACAGAAAGAGGGTCTGACCTGGGGCATGCTGGGGGGTGGGGGGACAGCACCGCCAGGACTTCCTGGGGCGGGCTGTGCAGGGTGAGGCATGGGGCAGGGCGGTGCCCCGTTTCTGGATGGAAGGATGGACCCAGACAGCCTGCCCTGCAGCTGCTTGTAGTCAAGGTGGGAGAAGGAAAATCTGAGCTCAGGCCGCCTGTGGCTGAGGTGCCCTAGGGGCAGGAAGACCAGGGGAAGCCAGAGCAGTGTTAATGGGGAGGGGAGGTGACATCTGAGTTGGTGTTGGGACAGTGAGTGAAGAGTCCACGAAGACAGATGAGGGAGGATAGCGGTGGGGGAAGGACCGAGGACAGGCCAGCTGTCTGCAGCATGCTAATGGAGGTGGCCCGGGCTTCCCGTCACGGTCCTAAATGTTCAGGTGAGGAGCCCAGACTCCACTCAGTAGGCACAGATTTCACGGATTCCTACGGATCGGAAGGGAGCGCGAGGCTGGAGGTCTGGGCAAGGCTGGCTGGTACCAGGACATGGCTTGCCCGAGGTCAGGACCCCCTGGCTCTGGATCCAGTTCTGGGAGGCCTCAGTGAGCGGCAGGAGGTGGGCCTCTCCCATTTCAGCCCAGAGATGGTGGATTCTAGAGTAGAGAGAGGCCCGTGAAGCCGTCTGCCTCTTCCTTACCTTGTCCTGGGTGTCCCCACAAGATCTTGTCTCCCGGTCTTTGCCTGTCGCTCACTCACTGAGCTCCAGGCACACTGGCCTTTTTCTGTTTTGCAAACTACGTGCTCCTTCACACCCAAGGGCCTTTGCACTTGCTGTTCCTGCTGCTAGGAAGGCTTCCCCCACCTCCAGCCTTCCACATGGCTGGTTGCTACACAGTTGTGTTCCTTTCCAGGTCTCTGCTCAAATAGCTCCTCCTCTGAGAGGCCTCCCTGATAAGCCACCCTTGTTTCATCTTCTTTCTGGTTCTTATCACTAAGATGATCTCACTTGTTTACTTGTTTACTATGTGTCTCCCACCTCTGCCCCAACCAGAAAGGAAGCCTCAGAACCCCAAGAACTTGTCCATCTTGGTCACTGTTGTGTCCCCAGCCCTGGAACAATGCCTTGCACTGAATGTGTACCCATTAGTACTTGCTGAATGAGTGAATATTTTAGGGGCCCCCTGTGCAGCTAGGGAAGCAGACCAAGGCCCTCTCCTCCTCCTGGAGGTCTGTCAGGCCCAGGGTGACCCTCAGGGATCCCAGGCCCCCAGCCCCCACCCCCACCCACTGGCAGCCCAGGACGCTCTTCCTTTGTTCTCCCTCGGGGTTTAGGCAGCGGGAAGGCCAAGGGTGTTCTGGGTTTGGTTTTTGTAATTGGTTTGATATGATCATGAAAAGTATCTAAAAATTGGACAGCTGGAAATGTTTTTCCTCCCATTTATTACTTAAAACAGCCTTAGAGTTTGGGGTTGTTTTAAAAATCAGATTCTCCTCACTAAAAAAAAATAAAAATAAAAAGTAAATACCGTGAGCCCATTCTTGCATATTTCCGGAGAGACCCTGCAAGGTCACGACAAGGCCTCTGCGTGTGGGGTGCGGGGCTCCTCCGGGCTCCAGACAAGAACTGGGGAGCGTCCGGGGCTGGGTCTCGGCCATCCTGCAGTCACGGTACCAGGAGGGGAAGATAAATTAAGATGAGTGTGTTGCTCAGTTAGACATTAACCACGCCAGTGAAAAAGGATTGTGAATGTTAAAATGGCCCAGACTAAAATATACGGAGGTTAAAATACAGGGTAACTTTACAAATCACTAATAATTTCTTTGGCTTTCACTGCAATAACATTGATTTAATTCATTAGATTCCTTTCTAAATCTATATTTCAGTTTTAGAGTTGTCAGTTTCTGTTAATGACAATTTTGCCCCATCTGTTCCAACATGAAAATGAGGCTCCTTGCCGCAGACAAGATAGATCTCTAAGAGTTTAAGAAGGAGAAGTCTTAAAGGTATTTCACTCAGATGAGGCCCGTTGGATGATTCACACTCAGATTGAGGCTGCCCACAAAAGAACTTTGCATTGACGCCCGTGGAGAGACGGACACCCTCCCCCAACCACATGCATCCGGCGACCACCCCGTGGCCACCCTGTGCTGCCATCATCCGATATTTCGGAGGGGAACGCTCAAAACATTACCACTCATTCTTTTTTTTTAATGACAGAGCAATAATTCTGGGTGTCAGCATATCAGAATTCCAGCGGCTGTGAGTGGAATAAAGATGGGTTGCTGTAATTTGGCCATCCAAATCGTCGTATTACAGTAAGTTATTTCCGTGAGGCCGGTGAGCTGGTGTCTGCTGAGGGGGCGGTGTCCGGGCTCCCAGCTCTGTGACAAACATGTCTGATGTCCCCCTCCAGCCCACCAGCCCACACATCTGCCAGTCTTCTGCAGGAGATGGTTTTGAAAGCGTGTGCCCAAATCCGGAACCAGATGATGGCATTCGAGGGGCCAGTATGGGCTGGGCACAGGCCTCTGATGAGAGGAATGAACCAGACCGTAGGAGCACGCGACTCTCCTGGAGAGAATGGGCCCTGCCTGGCCACAAACGGGGGTGGGGGGAGGCATTCCTGAGCCCATGGCAGAGGTCCTACATTCCTGGGAGGGGGGGAAGCTGGTCCGCTAATTATCAATCACGGAAAAATAAACCTGCCCACTAAAGAGGACATGATGTGTAGTACAGGACCCGAGGAACTGGGGATTTTTTAAAATTTAGAAACCTTCTACAGGAATAGGCAGGCATTAAAACATATATGGAATTAGGCCCCATCGTCAAAGTTAATATTCACCATATGTATTTACATTCAACGCAACGCCAGCAAATGTGTACTGCCTTACAGCACGTAGGGAGGGGAGATTGCCTCTTGCTCAGGCTGACATTAGGTTGAGTTACTGTTCTGCTGTAGACTTCTCCGGAACATCTAAAGACAGTCGAGAAAAATCAGACTGAAAATCCTCCTTTTGGATCTGCCTCCTAATTTCAAACACAAATTAGTGAAATTTTAACATTTCAGATATCACACCTTGAGCAAATTAAAAATCAACAAAAATATTAGGGTTCTCTGTGACCTGCTCATGTGTACAGAATATATAAAAACTTTAATCAAACACTCGGGTTTGCTCAGTTTTAAATTGTGTTACTTTAATAGTTTCTTTTCTGCTGTTTATATTAATGACATATTCCCATCTAAATACATCGCTGTGCCGAAAAGCCATCACAACATTTCTAAGGTTGAATGAATGCGGTTGTATTCATGGTTTTTTAATAAAAAGATCTTTTTCTATTAAGTCCCCTCTTGTTTTTTTTTGTTTTTGTTTTTTTTTTCCTTTTTTGTTCTCCAAGGATCGAGGTTCTCCTCCACATGTACAGAAGCTCGGGGAGTGATGTAAACTCACATCGGCATTCATGCTCCCTTCGTGTGCAAATGCCTGCTTTCTAGCCCCGTTTCCACAGGCATCCGAGCCAAGGACGAGGCCATCCGGGGGGTGGGGGTGGGGTTGTAGAAGCACAAATTGCTTTCTCTAAGCATCAACAGAAGGTCTTATCACTTGGGACAGTGTCTTGATTTGCTCTTCTCTGGAAAGTGGTAGTTAGCTTATGCTCCTGATCTACTTGGTGAGGGCCACACCTTGTCCAGATGTGTCTGGAAGGGGGTACAAGTGGGCATAATGCCGGGTGAGTGGTTGACCCCGGGCTCTTCGAGGGACAATTTGGGATTTAAGACCCTTCGCTACCAGATTGCTGAAAACCTCCAGAGAGCTCCCAGGCCCTCTTGATTAAAGTTCTCACACTGCCTCTCTGATCTGGAGCTTGTCTGGGACTCTGAAATGCAGAGTAACACAGCCTGCTGTGCCTTGGGGACAGGCTTCATTCAGGTCGCTGTTTTTGGCAAAACCTAAGTTAAACTTCCCAATTCTATAAAACTGATCAATTGTCAGTGTGCCAAGCAGGGGAGGGAGGGTGAGTCATAGGTTATTCAAGGGTTATTTGGAGATAAATTCCCTAGAGGCCAGGAGACTTTGAACTTGACTGCTCTGGACTTGGGGCAGAGGACTCCAGCCATCTGGCCTAACCCCTCATCTATGCAAGACAGCCTCTAAGTCTGCAGTGTTGTCCCTTAACAGAAAGTAGCCAGATCTTTTACTACAACATTTCAGTTAAATCATAAATGCCCCTTAACTATAAATACAAATAAATGCATTATTACCCTTATATTTACACTTATTATGTAAAGTGACACCTAGGGGTCTAGTCATTTACAAGTTCTGATCGAGATAAAGCCTTCATCTGTCTACCTTTCCTTCAAAGTTATTTTTGGATTTATGGGCTATTATGAAATATTTCAAACATAAAGACCAAAACAAATAACGTAATAAACACAGACGTGCTCACCACCCAGTTATATCACATCTTAGCAGGATGTCAGATCTGCTCCAGAATTTTTTTTTCAGGAGCTAAGACGTTCCGACAGCAGTGTGCCCCTGGCTCACGGGCTCCCTGCAGCCCAGGGATGGGTATCGCTGTCACAGGGAGTTTTAACGCAGGCCATACCCTTCCAGCCCAGGCAGAGGAGTGGACTGGCCCAGCGGAGAGGCTGGTACTTGGCAACACCATCTTGAACCTCTTGCTTCCTCGTCCCGAGGACTGGAAGGAAGGCACTCTCAAAGCAAAGGACACAGGTTTGACCCGGAGGCCCAGGAAGCATTGTGTATGGTTCAAGGTGCACCTTGATCTGCAGGCTGGAGAAATGAGGTGATCAAGGCTAAAAATGAATATGCCTGATGTGGGAAACTAGCCTTCTGAAATAATTAGGCCACGAGCCGCAGGATGAGGCAGCGTGATGCAGGTGTCCTTTGAATAAGAGACGCTCTCCCCCTCCCTCCTGTGCCGTCTCCAAATGGTTGAAAAGTACCTTAGTTCTCTGGTGGAATTGGTTTTAGAAATAATTCATTTTCTGACCATGCAGGACAGGGGATTCAAGATGCGTCTTCTTAAGCCGGTTGCGATGAGATCAGGGGCTTTGCTAATCAACTAGAAATATTCCTGGATATGAAATCTTTACCTGTTTAAGAAAATTATATAATATGGTTCGAGCAAATTAATTCCATCTGGACCAGTTACAGCACATAATCAGCTATGTTATGCAAATAGTTATCTTTGTGGTTGAAATCAATAACTTATTTTCTTCTGTAATAAAGAAAAAAGGGGAATAAGCTATTATTAATTATGTAAAAATGAAATCTTTTCTTGCAAGGCTGTGGGTTTCATTTCATTACGAAGGCTTTCCTCATGCCAATTTCTGGGACCCTGACGAGAGCCTTCGGAGGGACGTCCCTGAGGCCACCTCTCGTTGGAAAGGTCCCCTGGGTTGCCGAGCCGAGGCCTGCTTCTCTCGGGAAGCCCATGTGGCAGCCGTGCATGCCTGGCCGTTTCCCCCAGCAAGCTAGCTTAGCCGGGCCCGTCCCTCGGGGTATAGTTCTGAGGAGCACCTTATTTATAAAGCTTGCTCGACCACAGTTAGTCAGGATCAGCTCCAGTTATAGATGAAGTTAATGACAATATTGATTATGCCATAACCCATGTGAATACCGAGTGTATCGCCTTTTAGCCACAGGGCCATATTTATGAGCTGTTTCTGCCCTCCTGATCATGGCCCGGTCCTGCAGGAAAATCACTCTTCAGGCTCCATTCTGATCCAAAGGCGTGAATCTCTTGAGACCACCTGAGGAGCATTAATGCGGAAGCAATGGGTGTAACTCTTAATGCCAGCCAGGAGCCCTAGCACCGGTTCGTTTTCTCCGATGACCATCCTCACCTGGAACTCCTCCTGCAGACACGGGCCCCGTGCAGGGAGAGCCACACTGGCACCCCGCCCCGGGATGGCCACGGGGGGCTCTGGCCAGGTCACATCCCAGCTGATTTTGATCGAATCTGTTAGGGGTATTATCCCCGGGTCTGCCCTCACCAAAACTGTGTGCACAGTCCCAGAAACTTCAACATGCAAATCCGTCAGAGCATCCGTGGGGCGGCAGCATGGTTATTTTTGGCCCCCTGCCATTTCATTTACGAGGTACTTGTATTTGACAAACGGATCTCATTTATGCACAGATACCAGGCTTCTTCCTGCCCGATTATCAGGCACGAGACCCTGCCCTGACCTCGGTCGTGCGGCTGTCACCTCAGCAGAGGGTCCATGCTTTCCTGGCTCCTGTGAAGGTCCATTGCAAACACAAGCTGGTGCCTGGTATTCTGGCAGAGGGGCTCTGAAGCTGGGGTCTGTGTGAGTCTTTATTAGCACACTGCGTGTGCCCGGCAGGAACATTCCTCTCCCTGAAGGCCTTGGGGGCTGCTGGGGGCAGACTCAGCTTTCAGGGGACCCGGGAGCAGGTGGGTGAGTGGCCTGGGTCCATCCACGTGCTGCTGTGAGGGTGTCGGCTGCAGGAGGGTCAGAGGCCGGGTGTGCAGCGGGCAGGGTGGCCTCCAGGGGTCAGGGACTCGACCGCCAAGCCCAGGGTTTCCCAGGGAGCCCTGAACTCTGAAGTCTCTTCCTCTGCCTTCCCAGCTTGGCTGCTGGCCCACCGCCCTTCCTCCTCCTGGGAAGCAGGTGGGGCCCCCGTCGGCCTCTGCGTGGGATGGCAGGCAGACGCCTCGTTAACCACCCTTCCTCCATCCAGCCCTGTTTATGGATTCCTCTGACCGAGTCCGCCAGGCGGCTTGAACCGGTTGTGGACAGCTGGGCAGCTTGGCATTTTATGGCAAGTGGCGGCTTCCCAAGGCTGTAACTGTGTGTGCTGGGCGGGTGCCGAGGGATGTGCCTCCCTCACGTGAGGGCCTGCCCTCCCCAGGGGTGCAGACCCCGGTTGGGGCCTGTGAGCTGTGCTGTCACCCTGGCTGGTGAGAGCAGGCGCAGAGGGGTGTGCAAAGCAGGCCCTGGCTGGGCAGCCGGCAGAGGCTCCGTCGGGAGGGAGCGGAGCACCCCCACCCCATCCCAGACTGATGCTTTCATGATAATGACGCCTCCTGGGGAGGCACCTTATTGCTCTTCACAGAAACGATCTCTACCAAGAGAAATTAGTTGTTTTGTTGTTGATGGAAAAGAAACGGAAGGAGCTATTGTAAAGTGTTCTCTCTACTTGGAGGAGACGGACGGCAGCAGGGCAGCTCACAGGTGGCTCCCTCAAGACCTCATGCCCTCAGGGGGTACCGGATCATGCAGGGGTGTGGCCGCTCTCTAGTGGGGAACTCCCGTCTGGACTAGCCAGGGGGCTGCTGACAGGCTAAGGTCCCGGCAGGCCACCCCCCCCCCCACCCCACAGAGCACACCCCTTGGGCTTAGGTCTCTCAGCTCCATCGCTTACTCACTGTGCCATTCCCGTGCCTCAGTTTCTTGATCTGAAAAATGAGCCCATATGTTTTCCTATGAGTGGGTTGTAGGATTAAATGAGATACTCTGTGTTCAGTTCTTAGCCTGGAACGTAGTAGGCACCCAGCAATTGGCTCATAGTAGAAACTGGAGGCATGGAAGGATTTGGCAGGGGGCTGACTCCAGACGGTTCCTGTGGGCCAGACCCAGCTGGGCTGACGGGGCGGGGCTCGCACATATTGACCTGTGTAGAGTCCTTCAGTCCCAACGCGGTGACCTGCTTCCGTCCCTCACCTACCGGTAGGGCCACCTCCATTCAGCTCTCAGGCCCATCTTTGTCCTTGGCCAGGCTCTGGCCCCACCCTCAGCCGAGCCGGTGCTGGGGACCACCGGGCTCTCGGTCACACCCAGTGCAGCACCGAGCCCACTCCCAGGGCCGCTCCATAAGAGTCAGACCCGCGCACACGGGCGCACCCTGACGCGGGACCTGGGGCATATTCCACGCTTACGGAGCATCTGGGAGATAACAACTTTTATGGGAGGGATTTTAATTAGTGCTGTGGCTTAACGTGGTGGAGTTAACATGGGTGGAATTGGCTGGTGCACTGACTTCCGCAAGAGGCATCTGGCGGAGAGACGTGGCTGTGTTTATCACCTGGTCCCTGGAGTTCGTGGGGGGTGGGAATGCAGAGAACCGCCATGGCGGCCACCAAGGCCGGGCTGGGGGTGGGCAGCGTGACTTCAAGGCCCCGTGACCTCTGTGGTGGCACGGGACCCCATGCTCCCAAGCGCCCTGTGCTCGGTTTCATGCGCTTCTTCCGTTGTGTTGAAATTCTTTAAGAATTTAATCGCCAGAATCTTGATAGTAGAGAGTGTTGGGAGAATGTGTGTGAATCAAGAAATGAAATAAAAACATCTGAGTAAGTTGTGTGCCGTCTTCCCTCTGTTCTGAATGAAATACATATGGACGTAGCAGCTACGAGACACAGATTGTATAATTTTGGTGATTCTGCCCATGAGTTCTGCTTTTATGTTTGTATTTAAAATTGGCATGGCATGGTTTAAGGTGAACAGTGAAATGTATGCTAATAATTTAAAGTTTTAATTTTTCTTTTTGCAGGAGGACATTAAATGGTAATTTAAAAACACCATGACAAGTCCACGGAAAACAGAAGAAAGGAAAACGCTTCATATCTTAACACCTTTAGCAGCATTTTCCCCTGCTCTTTGAACATGGGGCTCCCCATTTTCAATCTTCATGGGGTCTTGCCCACTAGGCAGCTGTCCCTGGTTGTGGGACCCCAACGGGCTTTGGCTCAGGAATTTTCTTGCAATATCCACGTGAGATAGGATGCACGGTAGCAGAATGATAGTAAAAGTGATTAGCGTTTACCAGGAGGCAGGCGCTATCCTGAGTAATTTATGTGGATGATCTCATTTAATGCTGTAAACCACAAAATGGGAGCCTTGATTATGCCCATTTTACAGATAAAGACATTCAAGGCCACAAAGGTTAGCTACCTCAGCCAGGAAGGCACAGATCCTGTACTCTGAGTCCATCTGGAGCCCAGAGCCAGCTTTTCCACCTCCTAGTTATTCTGTCGCCCCCACTTTGCCCATCGAGGGCAGAGTTCAAAGTCACAAGGGGGCAGGGTAGCAGTGTGCCTGGGATTCAGCCTCAAACCCTGGGACTTAGACACTCTGCTCCGTCTCCTGTGCCACGTAGCTTTGTCCAGGCTGCAAACGTTTTCCTCCTCCTTCTGAAAAGGCATATCATCATTTGTCGTCAAGGGCTCCAGCTTTCTTATTAATAACCCAGTGAACATTCCTTTTTGAGTGGTGACTCGGGACCTCAAAATAGCTGTGCCTGTCCCCTTGTTGGTGCCTTCACACAGGCATACAGACCTCCACATGCTGCACAGGGACGCCAGCCCGGAGACCCGTGCGCACATGTGGGCCCGCGCTGCTCAGACAGCCAACACACATACTCAAACACTCAAACGCACAGACACACATGTACAGACCCGTTCACACAGATATTCACACGTGTGCACCAAGGGTACACAGACGCACACACATGAACTCATACATGCATACAGGTGGCCAGACATGGCCATGGGGACATACATGGAATGGACACAACACTGCCAGAAATCCCACTAACTCCCCGTGACAGAACCATAACCATGGGCACTGGTGGATTCCCGACATGCTCTGTGACAAAGCCAAAGGGACTGAGACACCCATCACCTAAGGTTTGTGGGCAACTCTAGAAGGTGCCCTTGAAGGGACCCCTGTGCTAGAAGGAACTGAGGTAGAAGGCAGAGAAGTATGGCAGAAAATGGCCTGGGGGTCCGGTAGAACCCCAAGCCAAGGTGGCCTATTATGGACAAATGTTCATTCTACATTGAAGATAACTGTGGGCTTAGCAATCACAGTGATTGTGTAAGTACCATGTGCTTACTCTGACATTCATGGTCCCTCCAGGAGCTCCCCACTGACAGGGAAATGGGACGCTCAGCTCTAAAATGATGGCAGACACAGGGTCAACACATATGCAGGTCAGAATGGAGAGCTCGTAGGGCCTGAGGCAGTCAAGGAGGGCTTCCTGGAGAGGGAGGTCTTAGGAAGCGCAGAAAAAGGTTCTGCTATGCTATTCCTGCCCCCTTCTGGCCCCATTCCCCCTTCACAATGACCAGCCCACCTGGAGCAGATACCGTATTCAGGGAACTCATCGTGACAACCAAATGGTTCAGGTACGTATCTTACCGCCCTCGCCTATCCACCACTTCTGAGGTAGGCTCATTTCCACCCCATCTTCCAGATGAAGAAACAGGCTTATGGAAGTCTTTGGCCTGAGGTCTCACAGGTAGGGGTAGGAGTGGCTGGATCCCAATTCAGGGCCATCTGGTTTCCAGGCCCACCCTCTCAGCCTCCAGCCTTTTCCTGTGAGATCTGAGACGGTGTTTGTGCTCCCCACGTGGAGAAACAGGTGCAGAGCTGGCTCCACATGGGAAAAGGGGTCCCGAGGACCTGGATTATGCCACGTGGGATACACGGTTCTCTACAGCATCCCGGCTGGACTGGAACCCAGGCCCTGCCCCATGCACTGGCTGTGTGACCTTAGCAGTCATTCCCATGTCTGGGCCTCAGAACCCTCATCACGTATGAGGATTGGGTGAAGTCAGTCACACGAAGCCCTTTGTGTATAGGCTGGCGTGTAGCAAGTGCCCAGCAAGTGTTAGGATCACCATCACTCTTGCCATTGTAACTTGTTATCGCTAGTTTATCCGGGGTTACGGCATAATTGGAAAAGGAGACTTACAAGTGGGTTCTAGAGGGCTGGGAAGGAGACTATGGTTTTGAGCCCAGAGAGCACCCGGTTGCAGTGGTCAGATTGGGGCGAGGCTCATTGTGAACACGCCGGCATCCCAAGGTTAGCCACCCCCTTGAGCTCCCAGACCCGTCCTTTCTTGTTGTTCAGTTTCTCAGCTTCCCAGGTATGATACAGCCTGGGCCAGAAGGGACATGAGTTTTTGCTGTGTGACCTGAGATATGTATCTCAAGCTCTCTGGGCTCCAGGTTTGTCCTTTGTACCAAAGGGGCTAAGGATTCCCCTGCAGACAGCGCCCCCTGCTGTCTGGGAGGACATCAGGGAACTGAAGAGAGAAAATGGCCTCAGACGCTGCTCTCCAGCCCTAGGAAGGTGGCCTTCTGCACCCAGGAGTTTCCATGGGGAAAATT
>NC_069396.1:38850000-38937500 GCF_027475565.1 Acinonyx jubatus
TCCGCTCACAACTCCATCTTTCAGAGACCTCTGTGGCCACCCGTCAGAAACCGAAGATTTACTTCTGTCCTCTGCTTGCACCTGTGTGCCTTTCCATTTGGGCCATTTTCTCTTGGTCTTCCTCTTTAGACCAGTGGTACTTAATTGGGGCCAATTTTGCTCCCCCCCCCCCCACCGGGGGCCATTTTGGCGATGTCTACAGACATTTTCGGTTGCCAGCTAGGGGGTGCTACTGGCATCAAGTATCCTTCAGTGTGCAGGACGGCCCCCACAAGGAAGAATCATCCAGCCCAAAATGTCAAGTCAGCCGTGCCAATGTCTGGTCTGGATCTGGGGGCACGACCAGTAGGTACCAGGACTTGGCCTGGTTTTGCTTGTACCGACGCCCCATCACGCAGCACAGCCTAAGGCACACAGCATGTAGAGAATAAGTCATGGTTGAAAGAATGGAGAAATGGAAGTCCAGAGGGTGAAGGGCACTGCCGGGCTCCATGTGGGTGAGAAGCCAGTCTCTGCCGGCCTCAATACGTCTGGAAGGGACCAGGGCGTTACTTCTCTGTTCTCAGCCTACACGGTGGGTTGCTGCCCGTCCCTGGAAACCTCTACCTGCTGGGACATGGCTGCAATGTGCCCAGGTGCCCTCACTGGGCTGGGGCTGCTTACTTTCCAGGTGATACCCGGATTCGGCTCTGGCCTGGGGACACTTTGAAGTGGAAGGCTCCTTCCCCAGGCACCTCCAGACAGGACTACATTCTCTCCTCAGCCAACCTGCAAGGAGCAGGAAGAATTTGATTGTTTTCCCCGGGCCCAAGCCTGGGCAGCACATCTCCGGAGAGATGCACAGAGAGCATCTCCGCACAGCTGCTGGAGCTTTCCCCGGGAGCCCTGCTGCACCCTTGTACAGAGCAGGGGAAACCCCACTGTGGAGCAGGAACGTGCTTGTTTGTGGGCCCTACAGGTTCCAGGGAAGGATCCCTGGTCATCCTTGAGCTGAGATGGAACCAGTTCCTTTCCTGTCGCTCTGGCCTGGTGTGGCCTGGGGCCAGTGGCCCCCTGGCAGGGCCAGAGTCCGCAGAGGAAGAGGCTTTGTGTATATGTGTGTGTGTGTGTGTGTGTGTGTGTGTGTGTGGTGGGGCATGTGTAGGAGATCACAGGGCTGATGCTTTAGGCCCTTGGGAAGGGGACCAAGAGGTGGGGGGGCCCGCTGGCAAAGAGGAGGGACATGAGAGAGATTTGGGGCAGAAGAAGGACCGCATATTCTCTCCAGGGCCTTGCTCCCACCTTCCCATCACGAGGGGCCCTTGGTGCCTTTTGAAAGCTTCCTTCTTTGCTGGGGTCCAGGCAGGGGCTCCCAGTGGTGGGCCCTGCTTCCTGGAGGGTGATGCCAACTCTGCATGTCTGGAGATCCTCCCTCACAGAGGGGCAGGGGCAGCACACGGAGCCTAGAGACTCTGCCCGTGGTTCCTGCTCTGTCAGTGGGAGCTCTGCCATGCAGGCGACCCCCGTTGTCCTCCCTCTCTTCACCCACGGAAAGCCGCGGGGTGGGGGGTGTGGGTGTGACAGGACAGGACAGAGGCGGCAGGCCTTGGCCAACTGGAAGAGCTTTACTCTTGGATACAGAGGGGTACCTAGGGTGAGGCCGGATGCCCCCTGGACAGCTCTCCCTCCCGGGAGACCCTCACAGTCCCAAGGGAAAGCCGCTCGACTCTGCAAACAGCCCCTAATTTACTTCCCCTAACTGCCCTGAAGGCCTAGAGCAACAGTTAAGAATCACATTACTGCCTTTTATTGTCTCTAATTTTTACCCAAATGGTTTCTGCTGTGCCAGCTAAACAGCGGTCTTGTTTCTCTTCGCGCATCCAAGGACCCCGGCCGCTGGCGTGCTCTGGATTTATGCATTCTCTGGGGAGGTGGACCCCCCACCCCCGACCCTCTTCCTGCCCCATGCAAGCCTCCTTCCCTCTCCTCCCTGCAGGGGGGCCAGGAGCAGGGCACCGACTGGCCCTGTGTCCCTTTGGGAGGGAGGCCTGTGTCTGCCCAGCAACTCTGCGTGTGTGTGTGTGTGTGTGTGTGTGTGTGTGGCACGGGGACCAGAAAGTCGACAGGGGGTGGGGGGCCCTCCTCCTGTGACCTTTCAGCCCCTGCCCTGGACCTGGAGAGCCCTGCACGGGGTCAGAGAGGTGGCTCTTCCAAGCTGTGTGACCCTGTGATTCACCAGACTCCTAAGCTGTGACAGGACCCAGAGTAAAGTGGGAGGGAGACAAGAGGGTATGTCCGGTCGCGACAGCAGAAAGCCAGGGTACAGACTGAACTGCAGGCGTGGCTGGAGCAGAGGTGTCCCCAGTGTCCCGTCTCCCCCCGCCTTGCGGCTCAGCCTTCGTCCACCCTGGCTTCTTTCTCGGGCAGCAAAGACGGTGCCACACGCTTACACCCCCAGCTCAGTGGCCTCAGCAGAAAAGCTGCTTTCCACTGGTGCCAGGACTGGTCCTGGCATCTTGCTGGCGAGACTTGGCCGCATGCCACCACGGGGCCAGTTGCTGTGCCTGGGGATGGTCTAGGCCCCACAGCCTGTCCTGGTGGAGAGCAGGGTGGGGAGAGGGGTCAGCCTGGGCTGTGAGGAGGAGACCTCCTATTGGGACAATCCAGAGATACGGTGGCAGCTAGGATGGGTCCTGGCAAGCCCTTCACCCCTCCCTACCTCAGCCCCTCTTCGGTGGGTCCGCAAGAGCTCTGGTGAGATGCCTCTATTACTTTGACTTTGCCCCTGGGTAGTTGCCGATGAGACAATGCTTGTCTGAGTACCACATCCCCCTTCCCCATGCCTGTGGCATCTGTCTTCCCCTGAGCTGTGTTCAAAGCCTGACGGGCCCATCTCCACACTATCCAGAAAGTTCCCAGGTCCTGTCCTATCAGATCTTTCGCAGACCCTGGTGAGTGACGGGAAAGGTATTACCCCTGCTGGACGCCAGAGGTTTGGGGGCCTAGGGAAGTCTGTGAGGAAAGAGGGACAGCTCCTTTTCTGGAAAAACCAGGCCAGGCAGTTGCAAGGTGCTCTAGCCGTTCAAATACCTCTTTGGCTCCCACTGCCCCTCAGGAAAGTGGCAGAGCTTGAGGGCTCAGAAGCTGGGTGAACTTGAAGCCCACTCCCCACCTGCGACTTATAAGTGGGGAAGCCAAAGCCCAGAGAGAGAAAAAAATTCACCAGTGCTGCCCATCAGGCCAGTGCAGAATTGGCACTGGAGCCCAGGTTCACCTCTCTGGGGTCTCTGAAACACCCCCACAGGCTGGTTCCTTTTCCCCAGGTACTTCCTTCTTCCCACCCTCACCTCTCCTGGTGCACACTGGACCTGCCTCGTCCCCCATGTGCTATCACTGCCTTGGTGGAGACTCTGTGGTACATCCCTGAGACTGGGGTGGGAGAGAGCAGCCCCCAAAGGCTCCTGCTCACGCCAGCCTCCATCCTTGCAGCCACGTGGTCAGGGAACCCAGTCCTGGATGGGCGGCCCTGCCCCCACCCCTGTGGTGGAGACGGGGACCGCCAGCCCCAGGCCCAGAGACGACGTCCTGTCCTGCCCCCATGAATCAGAGAGAGCTCACCCCCAGGCCTGCCAAGCCCCTCTTCTTTTGGAAGGGCCAGAGTGAGAGGCAATAAATAACTGACACTCACTTATCCAAGGAGTTTGGTGCTTCATGAATTGTTTTCTTCCTGAGAGGAAAAGGCAAGTCTTCTGAAAACAGAATTTTAGGGTATGTGTCCGGAGAATGGGACCAGCAGGGCCTTCCTAGGGTTCAGCAGGAGCCTGCCTTTGCAGGTCGCCATGGCAACGGGCGGACACGGAGCAGGTGTCCCTGAAACCTGACTTGCCAGGGCCACGTGCTTGTCCGCAGACCATCCCTGCAGACGAGCCCCACTGTCTGTTCCTGCTCCTTCTGCTTCTCCTTCCTCCTTCCTACCAGCAACAAATACCGACTCTGAGCCAGGTTCCAGGCTGCTCCCTGAAGATGGGGGCTGGGGGGGGGTGGTACCAACTCGCCGTCCTGGTCAGGGTTCTCTGGAGAAACCGAACCAGTAGGATATAGCTTTGGATCGCAATGGTGTACATTCTAGTCCCAGGCTGAAGAACCAGAGGAGGTCGCAGTGTAGGTCCCAGTTCGAGGGCAGGAGAAACCAATGTCCAGAGAATTCTCTCCTCCACCACCGTTTTGTGCTCTTCAGGTTCTCGGTGGACTGGATGAAGCCCGCCTGCACTGGGGAAGGCAGCCTGCTTTACCCAGTCTACCCATTCACTCCTGAGCTCTTCCAGAAACAGCCTCACAGACACGCCCAGAAACAGCGTTTAGCTAGACATCTAGGCACCTCGGGGCCCGGTCAAGCTGACCAGTAAAACCACACATCACACTCCTATTCACAGGTCACTCCAAGAGTCCACGGCCGTCAAGGCCTCCTAGGCAGTGGGTGACAGAGTGAGGCTTGGACCCCAGTCACCCGGCTCCCAGGCTCCTGTCCTTTTGCACTGTGCCAGCTAGGCAAGGCCAGTGACCTTTTCTAGACCAGGGCTCCAGCCCTCGTGTGCTTTCACTACGCCCAGGACAAACCTGGGGTTCCTTCCCCCTTTGCCTATGTGCCACGCTGGGGTGATGATTTATTTTTAACTCCGAGCGAATCCAGGGAGCTGGCCACTATGTCAGATGCGTTGGTTGGTTGCTTTTCTTTTTCCAAGAGAAATGTCTGACTCTGAGCACCTGCAGCCAAATCCGGGACATGTTGGCCAGGGTCTGGACTTCACGCTGATGACATCCTCTGAGATGACAGAGCATCATCCATTATTCTCCTTCCTGTGCTGAAAATGGGCTTGCTTCCGGGTCAGTATCCCCAGAATGGCTCCCATCCGTTTGCTGCTGTTGTCAGTTCCCTGGGCCGGGGTGGTGTAAGCCGGGGAGTCTCAATATGCCCACGTCCTCCCCCTTCCCTCCCTCTTTCCCTTCCTTCGTTTCCTCCCTCCTTTCTTTAATATTATCCTGGGACTGCAAAATTAAGATACCCTTTTGTGTCACAAATTCAGCGGTTATGCATCTATCCAGACATCTACCCCATCCATCCTGCCTTCCATTTTTTCTTTTAATCAGTATGTATTTCAGTTACTGCCCCGTGACGGCAAAGAGCACCTGATTCCTGGGGTCTGTTCTTGGCAGGCCCGTCCCCAGCCCTTCTTTACGGTGCATTTTTACCTGCCATTTCTTGGGCCGCCTGGACAGACCCGGTAGTTCAGGAATGGCTTCTCTGCCAGAAGTCCTTTTCACGGTGGTGACGGCACAGCTCTCCCTTTCCCCAGTCACTGTGGGTGACCGCCTCTAGGCTGTCCTTCTCTGGATGTATGTGGCCCTGTCTTGATCTCGAGTAAATGTACAGGCCCCCGAAGAATTGGTTTGTCTGAGGAGAACAACCAAGGACAGAAAATTGAGCCTCATCGCGGAGTCAAAATGCAGATTTCGCATTGAAATACAAATCCTTCGTTTCAAAAGGTCGGCTGGAATGGTATTTAAAAAAAGAATTGCAGCTGGTTTCGAATAGGGCACTGGAAACAAAAAGTCCCATCCAAGAATACTCTTTGGCCCTGTGCCCACAGCTTCTTCTTCTGATCGTGAATCAGCTTCATTATCTTTCTCTTGCAGCTTAGTCTCGTGTGCTCGGAGATCGATGGTCAGTCAGACGGATGGACAGACGCCGGACAGGTGGCCTCTCCACCTACACAGACTTTCCAGGGGTGCAGCCACCTCGGTGTGGAACCAGCACACACACTTCCCAGCCCCACTCGCATTCCTGCCCGCCACCCGCCCCCCCCCCCCCCCCCCCACCGCAGTCAGCCTGACCTGGGGCCACAACCCATTTCCGGACATCCTAGCAGCCAGAAAGGGGCATTCCCTTATTCCCTTCTTCACTTCTTACTCTGCCTCCGCAGAGCCACCGGCCTGAACAAAGATACTTTCCTTTTCTCAGGACCACGCATGACCTCGTATTCCAGTTCCTCCCAAGCCCTGAGCATGGCCTTTCGCCTGCATCCCCATGGCCTTTTGAGGATCGCTTGGCAGCGGGACCCCCCCGGCCTGGGGCTGAGCCGGGGAGACAGAGACGGTCCTGCATGTGCTCGTTCGCTTATTTACTGCGCTACACCCACCTGGTTCCAAAAGCGTTTAATGTGGATAACAAAAATACATACAGCACAATAGTATTAAAATAGAAAAGAGATCAAGCCAGAGGGAAAGTAAGGAGTGAACAGCCAGCTAAGGCTACTTTTCTTCAAAGTAGAAACTTGTGTTTTAGGAGGTGTGGTGGGGGGGGGGCATGCAGAGGGGGCTCCGTTAAGTAAACTCAAATACAAAAGTCTGGATTTTCTGTAAAATGGGAAGAGCTGTGTCCTTACAAACATAGTGTTTTGCTTTCAAAAGGATTTTGTCAGAGATATTTTTAAAGGAAGTCTCCTCAAGGACATGTGGTACGGTCTGTAACAAGGCCATTCACACAGAGCCCGTAAGACGCAGCTTCTGCGTAAAGAGAGACGGGTTCGTGCCCACAGCTTTGACTCCCTCAGGCCTGTGCCTAGGTGCCGTGTGCCAGCCGGGGAGCAGTCTTTCTACTCCTGGCTGTCCCTAAGTGAGTCAGGGAGTGGGTGTCACAGAGCTCTTTCCAGGTATCCTGGCCTGAAGGAGGTGCCCCGGGAGGACAGGGGCACAGAAGATCAGGGTGGTGAGCGGCTTCTGGAGAGGAACTCCGAGGTGGGGTGGGCCTCCCGTGAGCAGGTGGGGTCAGACCTATGGAGCCAATTCGTTCTCTGCCTGTTCAAAATCCATTTGTAAGATCTCTTTATATGTTGAGAGTATTAACCCAACACCTGACATTAACCCAGTATCTGACCTCTGATCTGGGAAGTATTTTCCCATTCTGCAATTTTAATTTTGCTAATAGACATTTTTAAAGTTAATTTTAGTGAGTAACTTCTCTTCATGCCAGGCTCTGCTCTAGGCCGTGAGATAAAATGATGAGCCAAGAGTAAACATAATCTTTGTGCTGCGGCCTCAGAAGGGAAAAAGAAACAGTAGCCAATTCATCACACAAATAAGGGACAGTTACCACTGCCTTAAGTGTCAAGGAGTCATGCTTGCAGCCTCCAGAGACCATGTGATGGGGTGTCCCTGAGGATGTGGGGGGCTTGTGCGGGGACCAGTGAGCAGGGGCCCTGGCAGGAGAGTGGGCTAAGGTAGAGCACAAGGTTGAAGGTGGGTGAGATACGGGGACCAAGTGGGCAATGTCACACCACGTGCCTGGCATTTTAAGCAGAGACTTTGAAAGGTGTCCAGCAGGTATCCCCGTCATCTGACTTGGGTTTGAAGCAGTATCTAGGAGGGTGGAGGGAAACAGAGTAAAAGCAGAGGACTAGGAGGCATGGGGAGGGGAAAGGGGACCAAGGTGAGGGGGAAAGGATTTGGCTGGGGAAGCAGAGGCCAGAGCTTGGAGGGGTAGCACAGAGGGGGAGGGTGTGGCTGAATGGGAGGGGTCTGGTCAAGCATGGAGGACTTGGCCAAGTGTGGAAGGCGTGGCTAAGCTTTGGAGGCCTTTGTACTGAAGTCCCCAGCAGGGCTCTGCGCTGTGCATTACGTGTAGGCCACACATCCAGCCTGGTTCCCTACATTCTTTGAAACCGGAATTCTATTTGGAGACGGACAAGAAAATAAAAGTGGTATTTTTTTTTTTTTTTACAGGTATGTTTCTCCTGTGAGCATCTGCACAGGTAGTTACAGAGCTGGTGGCACTCAGTGCCGGCCAGGGCTCGCTGGCTGGATCGCCAAGAAGAGAGGCCTGTGTGCTCCAAACCACAAGATGTGCGTTTCTGACTCCTGACAGCAGCACCGTTTAATTGATCTCCTCTTGTGTCCTCGATTCTCACCTCTTTCCCCGCCCCCACCCCCACCTTTGCCTCCCTCCGCTCCTTGTTGGGGTGATTTGAAAAAAAATTCCAGAAAATGGCAAGAGGCCTCTCACAAGGGGAGAGAGAATTAAGCCAAATTAATTCCAGCACAATAAGAGGAATTAGGCTTAATTTAAACAGGTAACAGAAAAGAACAGAGCCGGTCTCTTCCCTTTCCCGGCAACAAGCCTGCATCAGCTGTTTTTTGCCAAAAGGCTGGGCAACATGGCTGCCTTGGTTGCGAAGGGCCCTTCTCCCGCTGGCTCTGCAACCCCCACGTTCTCCCCGACTGGGATTACGGTTTGCAAGTCACTGACCATGGTTGAATTTTATCATTATTAAGGTTCAGTGCTAACCTCCTCCCCTTATTTCCTTCCCATTTAAAGTTTCAGGGATAATAAATTCTTTTGATTTAGCAATTATTGGAGTACAGAATTAGTCGAACGCGGGCTTTGAGAACAAAGTAGAATAGGGGTTGGGTGGGCTTTGCAGAGATGCCGCAAATACAGGCTGGCTGCCGCAAGATCGGGGGGAAATGGCGTTGTGTTAAGTCTGAAATTGGATGGGTTTTAATTTAGGAGCGTGGCTCCAACACTCACCTCTCTGAGCAGAAAAATAGTTATGTTTGTGGGTGACATATTCCTAAAGTACATTGTGCTAAAGCACCGTGCTGAAATACATTATATTGACTTGTCTGGGGCTGTGCTTTTCCGAGTACAACATTGAGTTGGCTAGCAATAAAAATAAATAAGAATTATATATCATTTCATTCATTTTTTTGCATTACACTTGCAAAATGCATAAGGATATAACACAACGTGTTGCAATACAGTTTTAGAAAATACAATGATAAAATTAATCCTCGATGCAGAATGATGTACGTGGGTGCATTAAAGCAGGAAGCAGAGGGGCAGTGGGTGGGTTGAGGGTGCTTCCGGGCCGGGTGCTGGACCGAGGCTCGTGTTCTTCCTCTGTAGGCTGGTGGAGGCCAGAACAAGTCTGTGGTGCCATCTGACGGGGAGAAGGGGCCCCTCCCAGGGCTGCCAGAGGAGCCAGCCCTGCCTGTGGATGTCGTGTCAGGTGGCTGCTGACCCCCGGGGCAGGCTGAAGCAGTCACCTCTTGGATCTTTTCTATCCGTGGACACTCCTGGCGGCCAGCCTGAGGCCCAGCACCCTGTGGGCTGGACTCTGTTGGGGAGAGAGACGTCCGGGGCATCCCTGCCTCCTAGGGACTGGGAGTGGGGGTGGGGCAAGCCAAGCAGGACACGTGTTTGTTGTCCGCTCACTTTAGGTTGCAGCCCTGAGTGGACTGGCTGTAGTAAAAGGTGGACAAAGGGGGGGCCAGAGTTTTCCTAAAGTCCCTGCAGCAAACATACCGAGCCATTCACCCGCTAGTTTCTGAGCTCAGACCTGCTAGGGGTGGGAAGCACCCCAACTGTCCCTGGGAGCTCCAAGGTGGAGGGTCAAGGAGGATTTCCTTCAGAAAGCCTCGTCTCCTAGTCTGGGTGGGGGGCGGCAGGGGTACAGGGAGAGGCCCCCAAACCAACATTGGGATGTCTGGCTCTGGCACCTTCCTGTCGTCCTTCTCAGCGTCTGTCATCCCCAAACGCACGTGCACACAAGCTCATGTTTATGCCACACGGACGCACACACAAACGAATACACGTACTTGTGGGTGTGCACGCTCACACATGCAGAGGCATGCACAAGATACCCACGTGTGTGTGCACACATGGAGACACACACACACATATAGATGACCCATCGCGTCGCATTCCTCGGGCTCCCCCAGGTGGGACATCTCCCCATTCCCCGCCACAGCAATCAGGATCCCGGTGCAGCCCCCAGCAGCCTGGCCCCCGCATGTCACCAGCTTTGGCTTCCCTGGTCCTCATGCATTGCTCCCAAACAGGCCCCTCCGTGGATCCCCCTTGCTCTGGCAACCACCCTCCTTCTCGCCTCACCTCTGCAGCTCCTGTGAAACCAGCCTGGCATGACCCCTGACCTCCCGCATCCCATTTCCTCTGTGCCCCTCCTGTTCCCTGCTCAGTGGTGCACTGGCCTCTCTGTGGCTGCTCAGAGACCCGCGTCTGGATCCGTGTGTCCCGTCCTCCTTATGAATACCATGCTCCCCGGGGGGGGGGTGTTTTGGGTGACCCAGGGCCCCTGCTGTTCCTGACACTGCCACACCCGCCCCCACCCCCTCGAATATCTCCCTTACTCATCAGTAGTTACCTGCCAGCCTTGTGAGCATCGTCCCAGTGAGCTGTACGGCCACCCGGAGATTACGTACGTCTGTCCCTCCCTCCAGACTCCCAGCTCTGTGTCCCACCTCTGTGAGGGACACAGGCCGGTCTGCTTCTCTCTCTGCCATATGTGCATCATGGCTGGTGTTCAGTAGTTACTATTGAATGGACGGATCAGTGGGCCCATGTGCAAGGGCTACAGACACCCAGCACCTGTCTGGCCCACCCGCCCTCCAGGTGGACCAGGGAGGCCCTCGCTTTTCACAGTGGAGGTCACTGAATCCCTGGGGGGGTCACCTGCCCTGAGAGTGAGCTGGACAAGAACACTGGTGTCCTGACTCCAGGTTGGCCTCTGACTTCATACTGCCTTGGGGACCCCCTTCCCCCACTCTCTAGCTGAACTTGCTGGCAGCCTCTGAGGGTCTTCCTAAAACACTCAAAGGTAGTTTCCAGGTCAGTCACTAAGACCTGATGCCCCTGAAGAAAAGAAGCCTTGGAAGCTGGGGTCGCTGGGCTCCTGACCGAATAGGAGGCTGTGGGGAGAAGGGGTGTAGGTGAGTGGTGGCAGAGGGGGGATGGCCCTCACGGGTGACACTCCCAGCAGGAGGTTCACCTCTCTGGTTGTTCAGAGACAGGGAGGGAGGGACAGTGACTGCCCTTGACAGCAGGCAGGCGTGGAGTGGAGCCTTTTCTGCAGCCGGGAGGGGCCGGAGGAAGGTGGCCAGGAGGGCACAGTACCCCTGGCTGCTGGTGGCGCTGGGAGAGGCACCAGGCGGCAGAGCATCAGGACGCCCTTTGCTTTCACTCTTCACCCATCAGCAGATTGTGCCCTGGCCCCCTCTACCACCCAAGATGGCCCCCTGTGCTGCAGGTGAAGCCGAGGTAGGGGTGGAGGCCGCCCCACATGCTGGCCTGCAGGACTCTGACCTGGCTTGGGCGGCCTCCGCTCTCACCCCTGCATCCTGGCTGGACAGCACCACCTCAGTGACTTTGGTGCCCTCAGGAAGGGGACAGTGCACAGTCTTCTCATCCTCTCCGGCCTGGAGAGCCGTGCACCAACAGCACCCAGAGCTCCACAGGCCCCTCCTCCAGCGGCCTTCCCCAAACCAGCTCCGACCTGCACACACCTGCAGAGCCCTCAGGCTGACCTTCAGAGCACAAGGTGCGTTGGGCAATCACGTGTTCGTTGGGTGGTTGTTTGACAAGACTGGGGGCTTGTCAAGAGCAGAGCGTCGCTGGCTTGGTCAGCTCGGCACCAGGCCTGGCTTACCACATGCACTCATTGCAAACCACTGATTGATTAGTGAATATGAGAAAGGTGGGCATGTGGGCGTGTACTCACACAGGCACACGTGTGGGTACCGTATTGTGCGTGCATGTATTATGGACTAAATGCGTCCATTATTAACCCATAATATGATGGCATTGGCAGGTGGGGCCTCATCCATGTTTAAAAGAGGTCTGAGGTGGGGCGCCTGGGTGGCTCAGTGGATTGAGGATCTGACTTCGGCTCAAGTCATGATCTCATGGTTTGTGAGTTCAAGCCCCACATCAGGCTCGCTGCTGTCAGCACAGAGCCCACTTCAGATCCTCTGTCTTCCTCTCTCTGCCCTTCCCCTGTTTGCACTTTATCTTTCTGTTGTTGTTTGCACTTTAAATAAATAAACATTAAAAACAAATAAAAGAGGTCATAAGGGTGGAGCCCCCATGATGGCATTAGTGCCCTTAGAAGAAGAGAGAGAGAGAGAGAGATCAGAGCTTCCTGTCTCTGTATTTGAGAAAACACGAGCCAGGAAGCAGGCTCTCGCCAGGTACAAAATCAGCAGCACCTTGACCTCGGTCTTCCCAGTCTCCAGAACCATGAGAGATAACTATGTGTGGTGTTTTGTCACAGCAGCCTGAGCTCAGACATGCATCTGTATGTGGCAGATGTGAAAGTGTGGGCAGATGTGAGCGTGCTCACTGAGTGCTCCCAGATCCTAGGTGTTGTGGGATCTGGGCCGGGACCCTCAGGGCTCCCAGCCCAGGGTCCTCCTCCATGGAGTTCCCTGTGCTCTCTGAACACCACCTTGAGCACGTTCCCGGGCATGTGGCCAGGGATGCCCACAGAGTTTCCATCCTCTGTGCTCTAACCAGAAGCTGTTCACCCTGGCCTCTCGCTGCTCTCACATCAGCAAGGCCCACGGAACGCCTTCCCGCATCACCCAGGCGGCTGCTCCTTCTGGACACAGGCTGTGGACTGTGGTGGGCATGGCTGGGGTCCAGGGGTGTCTGGGGAGGTGTGGGGACCACGGAGGCCTTAATGAGGCAGTTGGGGAGACAGCTACAGTTCCACTTAACAGCCATTGCAGAGTCTCGGGGTTTCAGTCACTGGGCTGGTCCTGGCACGGAAGGAAGGCCAGCTCCCAGCCTGCTGTCGGCGTCCCTGAAGGGAGAAGTACCTGGGAGGCAGGCAGGAGGGGGGCTGTCCTGAGTCTACTCTAGAACCTGCATTGGCGCGAGAGCTTTGGGGGGACAGGAAGCAGGTACCCGGTTCGTACCCCTGCTGGCTCTGAGCACGGAGTAGACCCCAAGGGTTCCGCAGAGCACTGGTGGTCCTTGGGCAGCTGGAAGGGGCCAGTGCATCAGTGGCAAGATGTCTGGCAGCAGCTGTAGCCCATGGAAGAGGCAACGGGGCCCAGCCGAGAGGCTGGAGCAGAAGGGGGAGCGGCCAATGCCAAGAGCAGCTGCAGCAGGTGGGGGTGGCCTGTAGGGCTCCTGAGACGGTCTCCAGGCACCCCCGGAAACACACTGTGTGCAAGTGGTGGGGATGTGGCAGGAAGGGTTGGCCTGCATCCTCAGAAAGGGCACACATATGGCAGCCGACACGCCCCTCACCAAACCTGGAGAAATTAGTTTTCCGGGGTTGGCGGGCAGGGGGCGGGGGGTGGGAGGATAGGCTAGGCCTATCTTTTTGTCTTTAAGAAGCACGTGGTTCTTAAATGGTGGAGGCGGGGTGGGGGCAGGAGGGAATGATGACAGGATCTGTCAACAGCTGTCTCCATACAAGGTGGAAACTGCTTTGTGCCACAAGAAGGGCACAGAAAAGGTGTTGGTGGGATTGAGGGGAAGGTGAGGTTGTGAAATTTACCCTCCCAATCTGTGTCAGATGTTGTGTGAAGTTTCTACTGTGTGTTCCCTTGGCCTGAGTCACCTGCATCCTTGATTTATACGGAGAATGGTGAACCAGTGGCATTAATGGGCTTTGAGAGCATGACCCTGGCCCTGTGTGTTTGCCTGAGCAGATGCAGGGCCTCAATCACAGGGTGGTCTGGGGTCCTCCTTAGGGACAGGAGGGGTCCTGGTCATTTGTTGCCTGGCACGGGTCCCTTCCTGGAAGGCCACATCTGTTCTTGGAAGTGTCCCTGCTAGCCCAGACAGACAGGTCAGACTCTAGCCCCGTGATAGGGCTTATTCAGGAACCACTAAAGTGGCTTGGAAAGTTATCTGGAGCCAGATGTGCTGAAGGCCGTGGGCAGGGCCGTGAGGACCGGGAGCTTACCTGGCACGGGCACCAGGAGGCCACGTCCCTCCAGAAGTCATCTGCTGAGCTGCATGTGCCCGGCGGGGACACTTTATTTAAGGCCCACACTGTCACGACTCAGTCTCTCAGAATGCCATAGCAATTTAAAAAAAGTATACGTACACTTTTTGCCACGTCTTTGATGTCCTTCCGCCTACAGAAGCCGTCAAATAAAAATTAATTTTGCTTTAAAAAAAACCCATGCTGCATATTTTTGACACTCAATGTCTGTTCATTTGCATGGGACACGTTCTTCCATAATGAATCATCGTAACGCTTAAATTAAACACAGTAAAAGAATGGTTAATGCCATAACACGCCGACAATTTAACCTGGCCAATATTTTTATTGCCTTGTACAATAAACCTAACAGAGCACAACTTGCTTTTGACTGGTGGAAAATCGGTTATGAACCGCCAGGGAGCGGCCAATTTTTCAAATGCAGCCATTCAGTCATACTGTAGCCACTCAGACTTTTTTTTCCCATACACTATTGCTGTTATAATCTTTTGAGGATATTTTATCACGGCAATAACCTCCTCAAAATCAGTCTTTACTGCAGTTAATGACTGGACAGCTGGAGCTATAACTGGCCTTGGCTTTGCCCCCAGCTATTAGCTAACAAACCAGTTGTTATCTGCAGGTAACAACCAATTTCTTGTGGAATTTTCTTGATGAAGTGCCTCACTGGATGAAAGTTGTTTTTCCCCCCTTTCTGCCCCAGTTTCATGCATCTCAGTGGGAGATCCAAGAGACAGGAAGCTGGTGGCTCTCTTGTTCCCAAGCACGGGCCACGGGGTCTGGGAGGACCCCTAAATGCCACACCTCCGTGGGCCGAGTGGCAGGTTTGTGAAACGCCGTCTGATGGTGTGGGCCATGGCAGGAAGGTTGTCTGCTGAGCTGACCTGACACGATGCAGGGCTGACCGTCTGGGAGATGCTGAGGACAGGCCAGACCAGGCCAGGCCCGGAGGGATCCCTGGGAGTTTGTGATTCATTCAGAAACGGGGCCCATTCCTGGAGCAGGAAAAGTCAGCCGGATTGTCAAGCACCTTGTGTTTGACAAACTCTGGGTTTAGATTTATACATTCTCATTTCGTATGTGTTTCACTTTTGATCACCCTCATAAAATGTGAGCCTTTTAAACTAGTGATTTAAAGTTATGAAATGTTCATCTACTTTACAGTGAACATATTTTTTAAGGACAAGATTAGCAAATTTGGACCTCGGGACCCATGCTAAATATGTTAAAGCAAAGGATCATTGTTGTGATTAACAATTAGGGGCTAACCTGAGTCAAAAGTCCAGAGGGAATGTTTATAGAGGATGCTCAACCAAGGGACAGCGTCCCCTCAGCGCCTGCGAGCCCTTCCCGCTTCTGGTTCCCTCTTCCTTTCTAATTGACTTTTAATATTCCCAGTACTCACGTCAGAAGAAGTGGATGGCGTGCTGTGGCATCAGAGTAATGAGGAAACACTACAAAGTGATCACCTGTTTGTGGCTGCAGATTGAAATTCTGCAGATTTATCAGTGTTTACGGTACGAGGCGAAGATTCGATTCCTGAAATCACAGTGCTGATTGCATATGTGTCTTTAACAAGCAGGGCAAAACAAAAAATTAATGTTTTTTAAAGTGAAATAAGATTTTTCCAGCCTGGAGAGAAGACCAATTAAAATCACTTCAAATTCTTAAATGAGTTTTAATTTGAGAGAGTGGAATTCTTTCAAGAATACGAGTTTTGCTAAATATTTGAAATCATTATATATCATGCTTATCTGAAGCCCAAGTTACTTGGAAATTAAATAACAAATTGAAAATGATCACAGTATCCATTTTTGAATTATCTGGTGGGTGACTCCCATCCCGGGGCAAGGCTCCATTTCTGGAAATGTGGAGGGTCACTGGAGGCGGGGGGAGTCGAAAGGTAAACCAAGCTTCCTGCAAATTCCCAAATTCAAACACTGCCACCGGACTAAAGCAGTTCTAGGATTTTAAATCATTTTGAATTTCATAAACCCAACTCTTTAACCTTTTGTAAATGACAAAAAGTGCAACACATTCTTAACATTTCTGATCATTCCACACTATGCCGGGCCCATAAAGCTCATCTTTTCCAAATTTAAGCACTTAAAAATGTGAAGTGCTCCAATAAATTTAAATTGGCATATGCTACGCATATCAATGGGAAATGATTCAAGCATTAGAGGCTGGAAGTGGTGAGTGAGGGCAAGCAAACCAGAGCGTCCATTGTCACGGGATTGATTTTTAATGACTTTCTATTGATTTGGTGCCTTTTAAACCTGATGGCCTAAGGTTGGTCTTGCATATCTATCACGCACATCTTTGGCCGACTCACTCTTTACAGTGAATGCTGGTTACTTTCCCCCTCTTGCCAACATAGCCTTCTGAGCAGGTGAAAGTCCTGGCTCGCATTGGGCCTTCCAGGACATGGGCTAACTGGCCACCTGGCAGAGGGGCAGCATGTTGTTCAAGACCAGTGGTTGTGAGTGACAGCATTCAGTTCAAGCCAAAGAAAGATTTACCAGCTCTCACAACTGAGAAGTCCTGGAGTGGATCAGGAATGGCTGGATCCAGGGGCTCTCTCCTCTCCCTTTCTCCTTCTTGCCTCTCATGCTTGCTGCAGCTCTCTCTTAGCTCTTTCTCTCACTCTTTCTCCTCTGCCCTCTTTTGCATGCCCCCTCCTCCTTCACTCCCCTCCCCCTCCATCTCTGCTTTTCAGTAATGATGTCTTCAGGCAAGGCTCTCTGCCCTTGTAGCCCCTGATGCGTCCAGGCTCATATCTCACACTTCCAAGTCCATGAGAAAGAAAAGATCCTTTAGCAACATTCCAAATGAGGAATTAGTCTCATTAGATCATTGAGTCTCATTAGATCAATTTGGGTCACAGGCCCAGGTCTGAGCCAATTCCTCTGGTCAGGGGAATTGGTTCAAGGTTCGTACTGGCCGAATCTAGCCACTCTTGAAAAGCACTGAGTAGTGCTTAGGAATTTGGAGTGGACAAGAGGTAAATATGAATCCTTTTATGAGGCATGGGGATCCTGCCTGTCCTCCAAATGTTTCTGGCTTACTCTGTTGTGGGCAGTTGTAGGTTCCCTGCTTCCCTGAGATCAGACGTGCCACGTGACTTGCCTTGGCCAGTGAAATATGAGAGGAAGTTCCACCTGTCACATCAGGGTGGAAGCTTAAAGGCAGTGGATGTCCCTGCAGCTTGAGACCCAGAAGGAGGAGACATAGGAGCAGAGCCCTAAGTTAGTGTCTTAGTCAGTTGAGGCTGTTGGGACAAGAATACCATAGAGTGTGTGGCTTGTAAACAGCATGCATTTGTTCATCACAGTTCGAGAAGCTGGGAAGTCTGAAATCAGCATGCCCATGTGGTTGAGATCTGGTGAGAGTCCACTTTCTGGTCCTTACATGGCAGAGATAGAGGTCTGGTGTCTCTTCATCCCCTTGAAAGGGCACCAATTTCATAAAGGGGCTCCACCCCCATGACTTCACCCAAACCCAATCATCTCTCAAATACCATCACAGTGGGGTTAAGGCTTCTGCCTATGAATCTGGGGAGGACACAAACATTCAGCCCACAGCAGCCAGCCAACCCGTGATGGGCACAGAAAGGGAAATAAATGTTGGTTATAAGAAACCATAAACATTTGGGGAACATTCTTGACACAGCATCACCTAGGCCATGCTGAGTGATGTGGAAATCAGTATTGGAAATGAGGCCCTACCAAAACCAAAACCTGAATATGTGGCATTGACTTTGTAGTGAGTGGTGAGCTGTGAGGAAACAATGATTGGGGGCTGGAAAGATGGCAAACTATGTTAAGATGTGGTGGAACACTTGGCAGGGTTGTCACCTGAAGTAATGTACGAGACAGGAAATAAACTCACAGCTCTTGGGAAGAGTTTGGAGGACAGAGTATTCACTGTATGTATTAGTTGCTGCTGCATTTGGCAAGGTACTATGAGGGGAAAAATAATTTAAAAAGAATTGCCCAGTTTGTGAGTAGGAATGGAAGGGAATACTTCCAGGACTTGACCATAGAAGAACTAAGAAATACTTTCGGTGAAAAAGCTGATTAAAACTCATCTTTAAACAAATCTAAAAATAAGAGTGTAGCTGTCACACCCATCATTAAAACTTCTGAATGGATTAAAATGTTTCATAGTAAAAACACAGTAGAGGATGGGGAGGGGTTCCTTGAATACTTCCGGTTGGAGGGAAAGTATTTGGAGGGAAAAAGAAAATTAAGATTAGACCTTTTACCCAAAGCTTGACAGATTCAAGGTTATCTATTATAAAACTTAAGGACAGATATGGGGAGGTGGAAAAAGTATCCCTCCCTCCCTTACATTAAGAAAAGAGACAACCCACAGGTTCACCACCTCTCTGGAACAACCTCAGAGAACGAACTAACTCAAAATCTGGAGACAGGAGCCATCAGGGAGAGGAGGAACGTCGTTGGTGTTTGCTTCCTAGGGCAGGGGCCACCAGACACCAGCAAGAAGAATTCAGCTAGGATAGTAGACAAATAGGTAGAGGTTGAGTGCAGGCTGGTGGGACAATATGAAGTCCATGGGGGCCACAGAGATGGGAGCATGTGTGTATCCTGTTGCCAGATTTTTCTCCACAATTCCCAGCAGATGCTCAAAGACAAGAATAGGGAGAGTCTTGAGAAAGCTTCTTTCATGCATGCCTGAGGGAGGGAAAAAATAATCATTGCAAGGGGGGGGCAAAATTCCATTCTCAGATGAAGAAAATGTGGTGTGGAGTATTACTCAGCCGTCAAAAAGAATGAAATTTTTCCATTTGCAATGACATGGATGGAGCTAGAGTGTATTATGCCAAGCGAAGTAAGTCAGTCAAAGAAAGTCAAATATCATAGGATTTCATGCATATGTGGAATTTAAGAAACAAAACGGATGAACATATGGGAGGGGGAGAAGAAAAGAGAGAGGGAAACAAACCATGAGAGACCCTCAGGGATGGAGAACAAACTGAGGGTTGCTAGAAGGGAGGTGGGTGGGGGATGGGCTAGATGGGTGATGGGCATTAAGGAGGCACTTGTTGGGATGGGCACTGAGTGTTATATGTAAGTGATGAATTGCTGAATTCTACTCCTGAAACCAATACTGCGCTGTATATTAACGGACTGGAATTTAGTATAATTTTGAAAAGAAAAAAACCTTTATTCTCTTCTCTCTCTACTTTGGAAAAAAAGCCTTAATTGGCACAAAGAAAGGCATCAAAAACCTCTGCACTTAGGGCACTGGTGAAAATCCATTGTTGCTTGGGTAAGAGAACAGTATAAAACCTGTGAACTCTGGGAAAGGGGCCGGGAAAGGTACTGGGCCCAGGGCCTATAACTAGGGCTATAGAACCTAGAATTGTTCTAGCTGTAACCAGAGGAGTTTGAAGCCTCTGGTACACTAAGAGTAACCATAGCAACAATAAATCTCCAACCCAGCCTAACTCCTGACAAGATTAACATAAAACCTCACACTGGAGGCCAGCAAAAGGAAATGTGTGTCCAAACATAAAGGACAATTTACCTCAGACTGTAGTGTCTTCACAAGATGTACAGTTCAACAAAAATGAGGCATAGGAAAAGGCGAGAAAAATCAACACAAAATCAACAGAACCAGACACAGATATGACATAGATGTTGGAATCATATGGCAGAGAACTTAGTTATAATGCTTAATATGTGTGCACCAATGGTAAAAATGCACAGCAAGCAAGATCCTCTGGGTAACTTCAGAAGAGAGTGGAGCGTCCAAAAACCGTGGGGAAATATCAGATGGCATAGTAGACATTATTGGAATCCCACTAGAAGATAGAAGGAACAGGGTGGGAAAATATATGAAGAAATAATAACCAAGAATGTTCCAAAATTAATGACAGATTCTAAATGACAGATCTGAGAAGCCCAGAAAACAACCAAGCAGGATTAACACACTACCCTCAAGAAGCAAAGATCAATACTAAACAAGCATATAGGCATGTCATATTCCGTCTGCAGAAAACAAAAGACAAAGAAAATCCTGAAGGTGACCAGAAAGAGAAAAAACTTATTATATACAGAGGAAAAAAGTTACTTGTCAGAAACCATGCAAGCCAAAAGACAATGAAGGGACATATTGAAAGTGCTTGAAGAAAAACGGAACTGCCTATTAAAAAAATAGTACACAGGATGTGAGAGAAGAGTGGGAGATATGCTAATGTAAGGCCCTTACACATCTGTAAAGCTGTATAATATCACTTGGAAGTAGACTCTGATTAATTAAAGATATATATTGTAAAACTTACGGCAACCACTGATAAGATAATAAGAAGTATAAATAATTGGTCAATGGTAGAGAAAAAGTGGAATCTTAAAAAATATTCAATTAATTCAAAGGGTAGGAGACAAATAGAAAAAAAACGAAATTAAATGAATAGAAAAAAACTAGTAAAATAGTGTATTTTTATCCAAACAAATCACTAATTACACTAAATATTTATGTCTAAATACATCCATTAAAAGACAGAGACTTATAGTCAGACAAGCAAATACCATATGATTTCACTCATATGTGGAATTTAAGAAACAAAACAAATGAGCAAAGGGAAAAAAAGAAAGAGAGAGAGAGAGAGACAAACCAAGAAACATATTCTTAACTATGGAGAATAAACTGATGATTGCTAGAGGGGAGGGGGGACATCCATTGTTTCATACAGATACAAAAAAAAAGAAGAGAAAAAGAAAAAAAAAGCTTTTTTCCCTTGTGATGAGAACTCTTAGGATTTAATCTCCTCACTTTTATATATACCTTACAGCAGTGGTAACTACAGTCATCATGTTGTATGTTACTTCCCTAGTACTTATCTTAGAACCGGAAGTTTGTACTTTCATCTAATCCTTCCTTACTCCACCTCCCTCATTTCTGGTAGCCATAAATCTGATCTGAGTTTGGTTTTTTCTTTTTTTCTCTCTCTCTCTATTTTAAGATCCACATGTAAATGAGATCATACAGTATTTGTCTTTCTCTGTTTGTCTTATTTCACTTAGCATAATGCCCTCAAAGTTGATCCATGTTATCACAAGTGGCAGGATTTCCTTCATTTTTTATGGCCAAGTAATATTTCATTGTGTATATAACTTCTTTATATGAATACACTTTATATGAATAACTTCTTTATCCATTCATCCATCCATAGGCATTTAGGCTGTTCCCATGTCTTGGCTATTGTAAAGTATGCAGCTGTGAGCACGGGGGTGCAGGTATCTTCCCAGCATAGTGTTCTTGTTTCCTTCATGTATAATCCCAGAAGTGGATTGGATCATATGGTAGTTTCATTTTTACTTTTGTGAGGAACTTGCATTCTGTTTTCCACAGTGGCTATACCAACACTTGCTCCTATCTGACTTTGTCATCATGCTCATTCTGGTTAGTGTGAAGGTACATATCTTTGTGGTTTTGATTTGCATTTCCCTAATGTTGAGCATCTTTTTATGTTCTTATTGGTCATTTGTACATCTTCTTTGGAGAAACGTCAATTCATATTTGCCCATTTTCAAATTGGGTTGTCTTTTTGTTATTGTAAGCATTCTTTATATATTCTAGATATAAGTCCCTCTTCAGATATGATTTGCAAAACTTTTTTTTCTCATTTTCTAGATTGTCTTTTCACTTTCTTAATAGTATCCTTTGAGGCACTGACACTTTAAATTTTTATGCAGTTTATTTTCTTCTTTGTTGTTTGTGCTTTTGATGTCATGTTTAAGAATCTATTGCCAAATTCAAGGTCATGAAGATTTATCCCTATGTTTTCTTATGAGTTTTATCTCTTAAATTTAGGCCTTTGGTTCATTTCAAGTTAATTTTTGTGTTTGGCATGAGGGAAGGGTCCAATTTAATTCTTAAATATGAAGATACCCAGTTATCCTGGCACAATTTGTTGGAAAGACTTTCTCTAGACTGGAAAGTCATGACACCTATGTCAAATATCAGTCAACTATAGACACATGAATTAATTTCTAGGATCTCAGATCTATTTCACTGATCTATATGTCTGTCCTTATGCCAGCATTAACAATGTTTTGATTATGGTTGCTTTGTAGTAAATTTTGAAACTGAGAAACAGAAGTCCTCCAACTTTTTTTTCTGAGATTGATTTGGCTATTCTGGGTCACTTGCAATTTCATATGAATTTTAGAATAAGCTTGTCAATTTGTACAAAGAAGCAAGTTGAGATTAGAATAAGGATTGTATTGAATCTATAGATCAATTTGAGGACTATTGCTATCTTAGCAGTATTTAGTCTTTCAATCCATCAAAATGGGATATTTTCCCATTTATTTATATTTCTAATTCCTTTCAATAATACTTTGTCGTTAAGGGTATAAAATTTGCAATTCTGTTGTTAAACTTATTCCTAAATATTTTATTCTTTTTGGTGCTACTATAAAATGGAATAAATACAAAAAATAAACTGATGGTTGCCAGAGGGGGATGGCCAAAATGGGTGTATGGCTTCTAGGTATGGAATAAATAAGTCACAGGGATGAAAGGTACAGAATAGAGAATACAGTCAATAATATTGTAATAGCATTGTATGGTGACAGATGGTTAGCTACTCTTGTGGTAAGTATAACATAACATAGAGACTTGTCAAATCACTACGTTGTATGCCTAAAACTAATGCAACACTGTGTGTCAAATATACTTTGAGAAAAAATTAAGTGTTCTTTAAACACTGCCTATAGCTAAAATAAAGTTTAAATTAAATTAAATTTGAATGATAAAATAAAATAACTTGCTTAAAAATGGAATTATTTACTTAATTTCTCTGTGATTGTTCAAGTGTTTAGAAATCCAATTAATTTTTATATATTGATCATGTAACCTGCAGCTTCACTGAACTTGTTTTTTTTTTTTTTCAGTTCCAATAGTATTTTAGTGGATTCTTTAGGATTTTCTATATATAAGTTCATGTCATCTGTGTCTAGAGATAGTTTTACTTCTCCCTTTCCAAAATGGATGCCTTTTATTTCTTTTATTTGACTAATTGCCTTGAATAAAGCCTCTAATGCAAGGTTGAATAGAAGTGGTGATAGTGGATATCCACGTTTTGTTTCTGATTCTAAGTGGAAAGTATTGATCTTTTACCACTGAGTATGATGTTAGCTCTCTCTCTCTCTCTCTCTCTCTCTCTCTCTCTCTCTTTTTGTAGATGTCCTTTATCAGGCTGAGGAAGTTCCCTTCTATTCTTAGTTGAGTGTTTTTATCATACAAGTCTGTCAGATTTTGTCAAATACTTTTTCTGTGTTGATTGAGATAATCATGTGATTTTCTTTTTTTATTCTAGCAATATGGGGTATCACATTAATTGATGTTTGGATATTGAACCAACCTTGCATTCCAGGCATAGATGGCACTTGTCCATGGTGTCAAATTCTTTTAAAATATTCCTGGATTTAGTTTGCGATTCTTTTGTTGAGGATTTTTACAACCATATTTATAACAGATTGGTAGTTTTTGTTCCTTGTATGTCTTTGTCTGGTTTTAATATCAAGATAGTGTTGGCCTTATCAAATGAGTTTGGAAGTGATCTTTCCTGTTCTATGTTAGGAAGAATTTATGATGAACTCTTCCAAGTGAAGCGGTAATAACTGCAAAACAGATCCTAATTCTTCTTTAAGTCCTTCGTAGAATTCAGCAGTGAAGCCACCTGGGTCTGAGATTTTGTAAGTAGTTTTTTTAACTACACATTCACTCTCTATTGACCATAAGTATATTCAGATTATCTATTTATTCTTGAGTTAATTTTTATATATTTAATTTTTATAAGCAGTGTTCATTTGATCTAAATTATCTGATTAATTGACATACAATTGTTCATAGTTTTCCTTCATAACCCTTTTTATTTTTGTAAGTAGTGTCCCCTCTTTCTTTATGATTCTCATAAGTTGAGTGTTCTCTTTTTTTAAGTTGTAGATATTGCTAAAGATTTATTAACTTCATTGATCTTTTTCAAAGAGCTAGCTTTTTGTTCAGTGATTTTCTCTATTGTTTTTCATCCTCTATTTCACTGATTTCTGTTATAATTTTAATTATTTCTTCCTTTCTTTGAGTTTACTCTTCTTTTCCCAGTGTTTTAAGGTAGGAGATTAGGTTATTGATTGGAATCTTTCTTCTTTTTTAAGATAAAAATTTACAATTATAAATTTCCCCCTAAGCACTGTGTTACCTGCATCCCGTAAGCTTTGGATTGCTGTATCTTCATTTTCCCACTTCTCAAAGTATTTTATAATTTATCTTTTGATTTATGCATTGACTCATAGGTTAAATAAGAATGCGTTGTCTAATGTCCACATATTTGTAAGTTTCCCAGACTCTCTTTTGTTATTGATTTATACTTACGTTTCGTGTGGTTAGAGAACACTCTATCTCTTATTCAATCTTTTAAAATTTATGTGAGGATTGTTTTGTGTCCTAACATATCATCAACCCTGAATAATGGTCTATGTGCATTTGAGAAGAATGTATATTCACCAGTTGTTATATAGAATGTTCTGTAATGTGTTAGGTCTAATTGATTTGTAAAATTGTTCAGGTATTCAATTTCCTTTTGATCTGCTAGTTGTTCTGCCCATTACTGGAGGTGGGTATTGAAGTTTTCAACTATTACTCTTCAATTATCAATTGTATTACTCCCTCCATTTCTGCCAATTTTTACTTCATGTACCTTGGTGCTCTGTTGTTAGGTACATACATGTTTATAATTGTTATATCTTCCTAGCTGACTGACTCTTATTATTATAAAATATCCTTCTTTATCACTAGTAATAAGTAAAATCCTATTTGTTTAATATTAATATAGCTAAAATTTCAACTTCATTGTGGATTATGTTCGCATGCTATATATTTTATACTTTCACTTTCCATCTGTTTGCATCTTTGAATCTAAACTATGTCTCTTGTAGACAACATATAGTTGGATTTTGTTTCTTCATCCAACCTAGGAATCTCTGACTTTTGATGGGATTGTTTAATCCACACACATTTAATGTTATTTTTAATATAGTTGGATTTACAACTGCCATCTATCTGTTTTCTATATATTTTCTTTTTTGTTACATTATTGCTTTGATGCTTATTTCTTTTACAAACATTTTTAATATAAAATTTTATTTTTTTCTTAAGTTTGTTTATTTATTTTGAGAGAAAGAATGTGAGTGAGGAATGGGTAGAGAGAGAGGAAGTGAGAGAACCCCAAGAAGGCTCCTTGCTGTCAGCACAGAGTCTGACTTGGGGCTTGATCCCATGAAACTGTGAAATCATGACTGAGCTGAAATAGTCTGATGCTTAACTTACTGAGCCACCAAGTGTCCCTCAAATTTTTATTTCTTTAATGATTTTTTAACTATGTTTTCTTGAGTTATTTCCTTAGTGGTTGCTCTAAGGCTCATATATCTTAACTTATCAGAATCTGTTTCAGATTTATACTAACATAATTCCAGTGAGATGTAGATATATCTCTATTCCTTTCCCCAATTTTTGTTATACATAATATATCTGTGAATGTTTCATATCACCATAATACACTGTTACAATTCTTAATTTATATAATTTTATATCTTTTAAGGATGGAGAAGTTTTTATCTTTTTAATATATATCTTTATTTACATAGTTTATATAATTTTATATTTTTTGAGGATAGAGAAGAGAGGAAAGCAGGTATATATTTACCACAGTGTTATTTTATTAACGTTCTCATTTCTCATTTCTGGTTGTCCTTATTTCTTCCTGTGGTTTGAGTTACCACCTGAAGTCATTTCCTTAGCTCAACTTAGCTTTACTCTTACCTCCTTTGTAAAAATATATCACCTTTCTATGTGTTATAGGCCCAATAATACATTATGTACATATTGTTTATACAGTCCTATACAGTTATTCTTAAAATCAGTTAAGAGGAGAAAGGTGAAGAATATGTATTTATACTGTCTTTTGTAATTATATTATTGCCTTACTGGTACTTTTTGTTTTTTTCTTGTGGGTTCCTGCCTGGGGTCACTTGCTTTCAACTTAAAGAACTTCCATTAGTATTTGTTGTAAGGTGGGTCTGCTACCAGCAAATTCTTTCAGTTTTTGTGTATATGGGAATGTCTTTATTTCATCTTTATTTTTGAAAGGTAACCTTGCTGGATACAGGATTCCTGGTTCACGGTTTTTTTTCTTTGAGCATTTCGAATGTGATATCACACTGCCTTCTGGCCTCTACTGTTTCTGTTGAGAAGTGAGTTTTTAATCTTATTGGGGTTTCCTTGTAGGTGCTGAGTTATTTTTCTCTTGCTGCTCTCAAGATTTCCTCCTTCTCTGTAGCTTTTAGCATTTTTACTGTGTGTCTGTTTGTCAATCTCTTTGTGTTTTTCTTACTTGGAATACACTGAACCATTGAACTTTCTGGATGTGTAAATTAATTTCTACAAATCTGAGAAATTTTCGGCCATAATTTCTTTGAATATTTTTCTACTCCTTTCTCTTTCCTGTCTTTCTTTATTCCTATTATGTGTATGTTGGTGTGTTTAATGGTGTCCCACATTTTTCTGAGGTTCTGTTCATTTCTTTTATCCCATTTTTTCCTGTTTTTCAGATTTTGTAATCTTCATTGATCTTCAAGTTTGTTAATTTTTTTCTTAACAGTTTAAATCTATTGTTGAGCCCATCTAATAAACATTTTAATTTTAGTTATTCTACTTTTCAATGCAGAATTTTTATTTGGTTATTTTTAAAAATAACTTCTATCCTTTTTATTGAGAGTCTTAATTTGATGTGACCTTGTCATTATAACTTCCTTTACTTTGTTAAGTCATGGTTCCCTTTAGTTCTGTGAACATATTTATAATGGCTACTTTGAAGTCTTTTGATAAATCTAATATCTGGTCGCTCTCACTGGCAGTGTCTGTTGCTTGCCTTTTGTCCCAGTCACATTTAACTGTTTATTTGCATATTGTAATTTTTTTTGGAAACTGGACATTTTAGGTATATATTAAAGCAACTGTGGGTTCTCACCTTTATCTCTTCTAGGGGTCTTATTTTTTCTTTCTTTCTTTCTTTCTCTTTCTTTCTTTCTTTCTTTCTTTCTTTCCTTCTTTTTCTTCCTTCCTTCCTTCCTTCCTTCCTTCCTTCCTTCCTTTTGGTTTAGTAACTGGATGGATTAATTTAGTGAAGACTCTTCCCTCACCAACCCTGGTCTGAAGCTTCTGATGCTGCTTCTCAGGGAGTGCAGCCTTGAATATGACCATGATCACACTGGGAGGACACCAGCTTTGGTAAGGCTCACCTTGTCTCTTTCCCTGGCCACATCAGATTTCAATCTTTGTTAATTGCCATCCAATGGCTCCATTATTTATCTGTTTTTTTAAGTTTATTTATTTATTTTTAGAGAGACAGAGACAGCATGAGTCAGAGGGACAGAGAGAGAGGGAGAGAGAGAATCCCAAGCAGGCTCCACACTGTCAGCACAGAACACAACATGGGGCTCAAACTCATGAACTGTGAGATCATGATTTGAGCTGAAACCCAGCTTAACTGATTGAGTCACCCAGGTGCCCCTGCTCCATTATTTAAAAAAAAATCCTGTAGCAAAAACTGATCCACCTACTGATCTATTCTTGTTTGAGCGTTTTTGGTCAATGTTTGGGATTTATTCTGATCCCAGGTGTCTCTTTCCCTGATTCTCTTTGGCCAACTCGCTGGCCTATAGTTTGGCCTATATCTCCAATGACTCTATAAGTATCCTCTCAATTTCCTTTCACCATAACCCTTAGGCTTCAAATTTTTAGCACCATGTTACAAATGAACTCTGTTCCTTTAGGAAGAGATTCAGAGCTCTCCACTTGAAGGCCCACTTTTTTCTTGGGGAAAAATCTCTGAGCTATAACTCTGGAGTTGAGAGTAGAAACAATGACACACTTCCCTCTGAGTGACATTCCCACTTTAGGAGCTGCGTGATCAGGGAAGAGAGAAACAATGGCTTCAGGTGTTCTCAGCTTGCCTCTCCTGGCTTTAAGCATCTGATTTATGAACTACAAATGAACCAGGGAAGGGTTATCTGGATCACAGTATTCCCAGCACCCTCCACCCATGGTAGACCTCCATTCCATGAGTGGGGGCTGGGATGAAAAAGGAAGCCCCCACCTCTCAGCTCTACATATCTAGAACTTAGCCTCAGTTACAGATAGCTAGGGTTGCTGATGTCCTGTTTCTCCCAGGAGAAACTAGGTTTCTGACTAGGAGGTGAGAGGTAAATAAACCTTGTGTTCTTGGCTGCACCAGTCTGGAGTGGGGTTCTCATCTTGCTGAGCTGAAAAGAGGAAGAGAAGGACTGTTATATTTCAAATACCACTGACTTTGCCATTCTTACTGAGTTCTGGTAGATTTTCATGAGTAAATGTTTCTTCATTTGCCCTCAGGACTATTTCCAGGGACTTTAAAAGGTTGGGTTTGTTTTTTTATAATTATTGCCAGTTTCATGGGGGAGCAAGCCACATGTTTTCATGGCATAAATGAAACTCAAAGAAGGGTGCCCTATTAAACTTATTTACAAAATTCCTACAGTTAACGTCATCCTAAATGGTGAAAAACTGAATGCTTTCTTCCTAAGATTAGGAACAATGCAAAGATGTCATCTCTCACTACTTCTGGTCAACCTCACAGTAGAGGTCCTATCCAGTGTAATAAGGCATGAAAAATAAATAAAAGCCATACAGATTGGAAAAGGAGAAAACATTTTCTATTTGCATAGCACAGTTATATAGACAATCCCAGCAAATTTACAAAAATAGCACAAATAAGTAATTTTAGCAAGGTTGTAGGATACAAAATCAATATGCCAAAAGCAATTATATTTCTATATACTAGCAATGTAGAATTGAAATTCAAAATTTACAAAAGAGTACATTAACCATAATACAGAAAATGAAATACTTAGGTACAAATCTAATAAGATCTGTACAAGATTTGTATGCTGAACATTATAAGGTACTAAGGAAATGAACAAACACCTAAATAAATGGGGAGATATCCATGATTATGAATTGGAAGAGTCAATATTGTGAAGATGTTAATTCTCCCCAAATTGATCTGAAGATAGACCACAATCTTATTTAAAATTTCAGCAGTTTTTTTGAAGATATTGACAAGCTGTTTCTAATTTCTAATTAAAACAATATGAAAAGGCAAAGTAATTAGAAAAGCCAAAATCATTTGGAAAAGAACAAAGGTGGAGGACTCACACTACCTGATGTCAAGACTTATATAAAGCTACAGTAATCAAAATAACACGATATTGGTAAAATAATAGTCATGTACATGAGTAGGATAAAATAGAGTCCAGAAATATAGTTACATAAATGACTTTGTCAAAGTTACAAAAGAAAATCAGAGGACAAAAGATAATCCTTTCAAGAAGTTACGTTCAAACAATTGCACATCCTTTTGCAAAGCAGTGGACCTTGGCCCAGACCATACCTTTTATAAAAAAAAAAAAAAATAACTCAAAGTAAATCATAGATCTAAATGTAAAACATAAAACTATAAAAATCCTATAAGAAAACATATGAGGATATATTAATGATCTTGAATTAGACAAAGAAATTTTAGATATGACCTTGAAAGCATGACCCAGAGAAGAAAAAAAAAAGATAAAATGGACTCTATCAAAATTGAAAACTGTTGCTCTAGAAAAGACAATGTTAAGAGAATGAAAAACAAAACACAGGCTGAGAGAAAATATCTTGTAAATTGCATTTGCGACAAAGGGTTTGGTGTCCAGCCTACATAAATAACTTTTAATTCGTTTAACATTTACTTATTTTTGAGAGAGAGAGAGAGAGAGAGAGAGCGAGAGTGCATGAGCAGAAGATGGGCACAGAAAGAGGGAGACAGAATATGAGGCAGGCTCCAGGCTCTGAGCTGTCAGCACAGAGCCCAACGTGGGGCTTGAACTCATGAGTCATGCAATCATGACCTGAGCCAAAGTCAGAGGCTTAACTGACTAAGCCACACAGGTACACCATGAGGAACTTTTAAAGTTCAACTGGAAGACAGCTAATAATCAAATTTTAAAAGTAAACAAGAGCTCTAAGTAGATAGTTCACCAAGGAAGATCTATAGGTAGCAAATAAGCATATATAAAGATTTCCAACATCATTAGTCATTAGGGAAATGCTAATTCAAATTGTAATGAGATATCACTGCAGTCCTACTAGAATGGTTTACAGAAAAAGTCTGACAATATCAGTGTACCCTAATACATTGCTCACAGGACTACCAATGTTACAACCCTGTGGAAATAGTTTGGAGGTTTCTTATAAAGTTAACCAGACCCAGTAATTGCACTCCTGGGTAAATAAAAACTTTTGTTTACATAAAAACCTTTATACAAATGTTTATAGCAGCTTTACTTATAATAGTCCAAACTGGAAACAATATAGATGATCTTCAGTTGGTGAATAGATATACTATGTTACTTTCATGCATTGGAACACTACTCAACAATAAAATGGAATAAACTATTGCAAAACAAACAAACAAACAAACAAACAAACATGACTCCTAAATGCATTTTTCTCAGTAAAAGAAGCCAGAATCCAAAGGTTTCATGATGTATACTGCCATTTATACAACATTTTCAAAAGGGAAAATGGTATGAATCAGGTCAAGAATAGGCTTGGAGGAATGGATTGACGACATGGAGACTGAAGAGGGAATTTGGGGGGATGAAACATATCATGTGATAGTGGCTACCTGACTGGTTGTTTGTCAAAAATCATGAAACTGTATATCAGTGAATGGAAGTAAGGAAGGAAGGAAGGAAGGAAGGAGGAAGGGAGAAAGAAAAAATACAGATTGTGGGGGAAATAAAAATGGAATATAAACTATAACAAATGAACCCAACAGTATTACAAATGTATGACATAAGTACATGGAAGGGAGAGGGCAAGGAACAAAACTAACCCAAGTGGCTTTGTAAAATATTCAGTATTTTGCTGGATAATGTGAAGATAAGGGCTAAAATAACTGTATACAAATGCAGTTATAATAACTGTATACTCTGGTTAGTAAGTTCGTTTCTTATGGGGGTGTGGGTAGCAATTCTGAAACTACTTCGTGAGTATAGAAGAATTGAACAAGTGAATATATTTTAGATAACAAGGCACAGATTTCCCACTGTTGGAAAAAGAAGTTACAAATAAAAAGAGAAAAAATGGTAGAATGAAGCTTGTGGTGATGGATTGGAATCATAGGTCGTATACGCACACACAGATGGATAAAGGGAGACATAAATACAATATGTGTTTATGCACATGTCATATATTTTCAAGTTCCGTTTGTTGGGAGGGCCTAGAAGCAATGACACCATAGTAACAATGGGCACACAGAATGCCCCCAGCTTGGTTTCTAAGTACCATTCTTTAATAAAAGGAACCAGGGCTTCTCTTAGAAGTGATTGGTTCCAGTGCAGGGGCAGGGACAAGGCAAACTGAGCCTGAAAGAGGGGCACCTGGGTGGCTCAGTCAGTTAAGCCTCTGACCCTTGATCTTGGCTCAGGTCATGATCTCATGGTTCATGAGATCAAGCCCCAGGTCGCTCTCTGCACTGACAGTGTGGAGCCTGCTTGGGATTCTCTCTCTCTGCCCCTTCCCCACCTGCACATGTAATCTGTCTCTCTCAAAAATAAATGAATAAACTTAAAAAAAAAAAGATATGCCTGAAACATCTTATAGTGCCAGAAAGAAATTGCTTAGAAAAAAAAATGAGGTGGGGCACCTGGCTGGATCAGTGTGTAGAGTATGTAACTTGTAATCTCAAGGTCATGAGTTCAAACCCCACGTTGGGCAGGGAGCCACTTAAAAAAAAAAAAGAATGAGGCATGTTGAAAAGGCACATGAAAGAATTCTCAATGGTCAAAGTTGGAACAATTTGAGCAACACAATAAAAAGTGATAGCATTGAGTTATCCCCCAACAAAATACATATCTTTGGGTCCATATTGGTATAAATAAACAAATAAATAAATGGGGGAGTAGATCTCTTCCTTACAGAAGAATCTCGATCCTTCAACAAAATGTGGAAGGAATGAGGGAAATCAAACGTCATGTTAGAACAACACAGCAGTGGGGCGCCTGGGTGGCTCAGTCGGTTAAGCATCCGACTTCGGCTCAGGTCATGATCTCGTGGTCCGTGAGTTCAAGCCCCCATGTCGGCTCTGTGCTGACATCTCAGAGCCTGGAGCCTCTTTCAGATACTGTGTCTCCCTCTCTCTCTGATCCTCCCCCCTTCATGCTCTGTGTCTCTTTGTCTCAAAAATAAATAATAAAACGTTTAAAAAAAAAAAGAACAACACAGCAGTTATTCTTGCAGGCAAGATCCATTGATGGATGTTAACGTTGGTGTGTAGAAGTTTGAGCAGATACAGAACATCTGCACGATCTTGCTAATGGAGAACCTGGTAGACAACACTCACGTGAAGTGATACAGATGAACATCACCAGAAAAGAAAAGACACGTTAACATCACGCAACCTCAGATATGATGCACGGAGAAGCACCTGTTATTCTTGTCGCATTCTTGCCTAAATGTGCAACCTAAATCTAATCAGAAGAAACAGCAAACCAACTAAAATTGAGGAACGCTCTAAAGTCAGTAAGTCCTCAAAGTGGCAAGGGCGTGAAAGACAAGGAAAGACTGGGGAACTGTCCCAGATTGGGAGAGACCAAAGAGACATGGTGAGTAAATGCAACATATGCAATTTGGATAATTTTACTGCGACGATACAAGATGTTAACATTAGGGAAACTTTGTGAAAGGTACACGGGAACTTTCTACACTATTTCTGCAACCATTCTATAAATATAAGATTATCTCAAAATAAAAAAATTAAAATACAATAAAAAATAATTGTATTTTTATTACAAAAATAAAATACAACAAGAAAATGAAGAAATGTAGTGGTCTGAAAGGCTTTCTCTCAATAAAAACCATGGACATCATTACCGGCGCACAGAATTGAGTAGAAACAAGTAGAGAAGAAGCTACTACATTTTGGGTGAGTCGCTATCACCAAAAGAGTCATCAGCCTGGACTTTTAATACAGACTCTGACTGTTTGAGACTTGAAGTTACCCTTGAGCACCCACCGTCTACAGTGAAAAGTGGATAAATGATTCAGTTCTCCCCAACACACACTTCAAATAGAGCCAAAGAACCCTCTAAGCGACACGGTCAAGGGCCAGAGAGGTACTGCTATCAAACAGAATCAGAGCCTAATTAGAGGAAAAAGTTCCCAGATTTCATGTCTGCTGGGGACTTCGGACAAGCCTGTTAGCTGGGGACACCCCTTCTTCCCCTCCTGAATGGGAGTGTTTGCTGGCATTTTCCAGTCTCTGTTCCAAGGCTGTATGCATGCTGGGGAGGTGTCAAGGACTTTGTCTCTTAGTTATATGTCTCTGGAATAAGAGTTACTGTCCACCTTAAGGGGAAAAGTGTAGTATGTGTGAGAAGGAGAGTGAAACAGAACATTTCATGGCTCAAAGTGCAGTCTTTAGCAGCCCTCTGAACTGCGCATTTACAGGTATCTACTTTGCCTCCTTTTAGACACACTTCCTTACCCTGGGAGGTGAGGCATGGCCACATGACTTGTTTTGACCAATGAAAGTGAGCAGAAGTGGCATTATTGCTTCTGAGTGCAGGTATTCAATTAGCAGTACGAGCCTCTCCAATGCTTTTTTTTTTTTTTTTTGCTGCCTCGGGGACCACGATGCTCCAGAAGGTGGCAGCTTCCTCAGCCTGGATCCCAGAGTGATGATAACACAGAGCAGAGCCCTTGCTGACCTGAGACTGACATGTAATTGGAGTAAGAAGTAAAACATTGCTTGCTTCAAGTCTTTGTGATTGTTTGTTTGTTAACCACAGCATAACCTCGCCTATCCTGACAGAACCCCCGGACAAAGCGAGAGTGGAGGTCAGGCCTGCGGAAAACTGGACGTGTCCTCTGGCTGGGTGCACTAGCCAGGTAGCAAGAGCTCAGGTGCTTTGATGGCTGCCCTCCTCTGCTGGACTGGGAGGGGCTGGGCTTGGCAAAGCCCAGGAGAAGAGGGATGCGGGTCTGGGTCGGGGGAGGGTTGGCCGGGCCTTTTCTTCCACCAACATTTTGCTTTTGAATTCCCCCTTTTGGTGATGCCTGAATGGCCATAACAACTTTCCACTCTGTCCAGAACAGGGGAGCGCCGCGGCGAATCTGAGAAGACTTCTACGCCTGTGGCTGGTCCAGGGGCTGGAAGAGGATGTTCAGAGCCCTGGGAGCGCCCTGCCTTCACATACGTGTTACTGAGGAGCCATGGGCTCAGAACGCAGACAGCTGGTTCTGGGGCTTGCTGTCCAGAAACCCAGTAAGAATGGACGGCTGCTGCTCTTGAGGCCGTGCCCTATGTGAATTGAGGAATGGGGGTAGGTGGAGACAAGTAAGGTTGGTGTCTTCTTGTTTTTGTTTGTTTGTTTGTTTTGTGTGTGTGTGTGTGCTTTTTGTCAAGAAGTTCTTTCCCTCCAAATAAAAATATAAAACAGAGTGGCTCTGAATCTGCTTTCCAACTGCTTTCCCTGTCCCCCAAAAGAGCGATAGCCTTGCGTTTTCTCCAAGGAGCCCCCAAAGTGCCTTGGAACACAGTTTAAAAAACCCCGAGGGCTCATCTAGTCTGCATAGGCAGTGGCCTTTCAGGATGACAGGAACACATTCTGCCTGTCAAGTCTCAGGTGTCCTGAACTGGCAAAGCGCTGTTCAGCTGGGGCTCTGCTGGCCTCTTGGCCCTGAGCCCACAGCAGCCAGGGCCCCTGCTCCTCAATGGTCAGCTTGCACCAGACAGAAATGCTCTCCTTAAATGGGGCAGAAGGATCAAAAGAATGGGAGAGAGGATGATTTTCCGCAAACTCAGGCTTTCATGCCCCACGTGTCAATATCCAGACTCCCCGTCAATGCCCTTGCACTTTGGGAAAAGCTGGTGCAGCGCTTTGCCCTGTGTTCAAATTCTTCAGTGAGCTGTGACCTTGGAGGGAACAGCTGTTTAAGTTCTACGTGCTTCTGTAAAGTGGGTTCCCATAATAATGGCAACTGGTCCGCAGCAATGTGAGAGCTGAATGGGTGTGTGCGTGTACAGATCTGACACGGGCACCTGGCGGAGGGAGCCCTTCTGTGACCAGCAGCTGTGGCCAGCAGCAGCATCTTCACGGACATGATGGCCACACCTGACCAGATGGGGTTATTTGACAGTGCTGTGTGAACATCTTTCTTCCACAAGGCATCTTGGAATAAAGCATTCCTAGCCACACTCCTCTGCCTCCCGCAGCCCTGCGCCTCATGGTTCCCTGCATGGGACCAGCACAGGAGGGGAAGTCAGTGAGCATGCAGGGGACTGAACAGATTTGGCTGAATTGGTGACGTCCACGGTGTTGGGCAAGACCAACAATTGCCCGAAATGGCCTCACCAACTGGTCGGTGGTAGTAGGTGGCAATCCAGTGGCAGTGATCACGAAATTCCCACAAGAGTAGTTCCACAGTGAAAAATGTAAGAGCAACAATGACAGGTGTCCACTTTAATCTTCATGTGGTTTACGTGTCAATGAATAATCAATTGGTGCGCTCTAGTCCCCACAGGTGATCATTATTTGCATCAGAGTGTAGACGTAATCCAAGACTGTGGTGTTTCAGTGTGGCCCAGAAAGAGTTAAGTGAAATAAAGAATATTATCAATATTGTATCAGTCACAGATGAAAAACTACATACCAGGATCAGTGTAATTCATTCATTGGTTTATGGACACCGAGTCCTCTGGGGACTGTCACAAATCCACTTGATGTTCCTGAGTGTGAGATTTAGCATTTGGATCTTTGATTTAGCTGAAAGATGTGTAAAAACTCATGCAGTCAGACAACTCCCTACAGGCGATTCATCTGTGTTGGCTTTTACGTAACAGTTATTCCAATCAAGTGCCAGCAGTAACTTAAGCTCCGTAACTTGCCTCCGAATTCACATTTCTGAGACGCTGGAACATGCAGGAACAGTAGCAAGGGCAAGAATGTCCCTCTGGGAGAAGGGAGCCTTCCTGCTCTCTTGTTTCTTTGGGAGTGCCAAAGAAACTGCCTGGGGGGCCCATGTTTTGAGGAAGGTTCAGATCTTGGTGTCCAAGCCTCCAGTCCTGCATCAGGTCCTGAGTTTCCTGATGCAAGGTGACAGGGGGAGGTGGGAGCGGGAGAGCCACGAGCCTCTGGGAGCCAGGGACACTCGGGGCTCTCAGAGTCGCACTTGGGGGTCCTGAGGGGGCTCAAGGATACACAGTTGCCTGGCTAGCTCAGCAGAGGGGATGAGGAAGATCTGAAAACCTGAATCTGATCATTAAGTCAGGTGGGAGACATAACTCTGCAGTTAATGACTTGACGGATATCCGTTCTCACTTTTTCTCCTCCAGGATTTCTGCCACATCCCTCACCACACCTGCCTCGGTCCCGCTCTAAGTCTCATTTTGATTTCTCACTACTTGTCCCAAGAGGCGGGGGGAGGGGGCAGAAGGTTGCACCGTCTTTATGCCTCCAGTGAGAATAAAACTTCAGGTGGAATATTCTATGCACAATTTCAGAGAGATAAAGGAATGCAGTGGCATAGCTACAGGAATGGGCTTCAAATATCATTGTCATTAATAGATGATGTTTTTGATGGACTCAGTGGACATCAGCAGTGGGTGGAGAAAGCCCTTCCAGAAATGAAGCATTTAGCCTTCACAGCAAACTCGTGAGAAGGCTCACTTAGATTCCTTATTTTATAGAAGAGGAAACCAAGGCATGGAGGGGTGATTAAGTTGCCTGAGGTCATGGAGCTGGTAAAATGCATAGCTGGGCATCAGAACTGGGTCCACTGATCCTGGAGGCAATGTTTTCAGCCACTTTGCCAGCAAACTTTTTTATGTGGTGTCCAGTGACACCATCTTTCCATTGCCTGCCAGGGGTTTTGTGGGTTGGTGGAAGGGACAGCATCGTCCACGGCTTCAGGCATTTCACCAGCCTCCTGAGGAAGTGACTTACAGGCAGGATAGCTCTGCTCACAGGTGCTACAGAGGTGCACACAGACCTCTATTAGGAGGTCTCATATCTCTAGAAGTCTATAATACCTCCAGAAGCGTAAGGTAGAGAGTAAGAGAGGGAGGCAATTTCTGGAGAGATAATGGGTAATAATTTTCCAGCATTGATGAAAGACATGAATCCTTAGAGTCAAGAGTCACAAAGAGTCCCAAGCAGGATTAAAAACCTAAATTCACAGTAGGATACACCACAGTCAAGAAGTATACATAAATTAAAAAAAAGAGAGAATGAGAGAAAAAAAAGAATTAGTTTAGGTCAAGGGTAGTTTTGAAGAAAAAACAGGGTTTCCTTGGGCTTCTGGAACATTTCCAGGCAGCTTCTGTCACCTCACTGGACCCTGTTCTAGGGGCTGCTTTCTGCCCTGTGAAGAGACTTGAGGACTCACATCACTCAAAGACCAAAAACCTAGAGGAGGAGGTGGGACTGACAACCAGCAGGAAAGGTTGACCCCTTCATCGCTAATTGGCACCGCTGCTGGCGTGTGTCCACGCCTTTGAAGCTGCAGGAGGGGAGCCGGAGGGTGCAGGGATTTAGCCACAGTGGCCCGGGGTGCACTTCCACTCACGACTTGGCGAGGAGAGTCATGGGTGGGGGGGTTCAGGCAGGAAGACTCCCCTTCCTATCAAACACCCATGAGGGGAAATGTCCATGTAAGGCTTCTGGCACAAAATGAGTGCTCGGTCAGGCTGAGTGAGTGTGTGTTGAGCACATACTGTGCACCAGGGCCCCATGTGTCAATCCTCCCCAGGAGCCCGCGAGGCGGGTGTTCTCATCCTTGACTTACGCAGGTCACAGAGCCACCGGAATACAAAGGGCGGTGGCATGGTGCCAGCGGTTCAGGAAACCCATTTTCTCCAGAAGGAAATCCGGAGCTGTCAAAGGTGGGGGAAGGAACAAGTGTGAAGAAATCACATTTTTGGAAACCGAATGAGCACGTTTTAATCCTACATCATGGAATCCAGCTCAGCGATGTTTACGGAGCACCTATTGTGTATACAGCCCCCTGCTTTATGTCTCCAGGGGTGGCTCCGGCCCAGGCTGTGCCGAGGTCAGGACAGAGGAGAGACTGTCGTGTGCGATGTGGGGAGCCCAAAGGTAGCGCTGTGTCCTGGGCACGCGTCTGTCCTCTGCTAGCCCAGGAGCCACGGATGCTCAGATACGGTGACTTCCTCAGGCTCTGGTTTTTAAAGAGTCTTGGCTTGAAACTGTTCCATTTGGGAGGGTTTCTCCCTAGCATTTGGTATGGAATTATTACCAAATGCTAGAGGGGAGCCCTGCCAAATGCTGTATATCAGTAAAACCCAAACTCCTAAACAATGAAATATTTATAATAAAAACAGACCCCAGAGAGGGGCACAGACTGGGGTGCCCAGCTGGTGAGGGGCTGCCGGCTGAGGTGGCCCAGTTTGTCCCGCCTGCTGGTGCAGGTATGGCCGTGGAGGCAGCGGGCACCAGGTACAGTGCTGCGGCTGTGTGAGATCCCTCGGGAAGGCAGGAGAAGCGGGGATGGGGGGTGGTCTTTCAGTCCATGAGCTGATTCAAATGCTCCTCCCAGGCCCCTCAAGACATTGCTCGGCCCTCTCCTCCCTGTCTCCCTCACCCCCGTTACCGAGTTTAGTGATCGGCATTCAGCAGGCACTCAATAAATGCTGACTGCCTGCAAACGTGGATATTTCCAGTAACAGCAAAACCTCACCCATCTGGAACCCACAGGGAGTAAGATCAAGACAGCTGAGTTTTCCAGAAAGAGCCATAAATTATTTTCATGTAACATTTTCAGATGGAAATATTTCTAAGATGCTGTGCACATTTCCTTTTTTTCTTACTTGGAGAATGTGGAACACCATTAACCTTTCCGTAATGGCTCAGGGTTGCTGCAGTGAACCTCGGATTCTGAGCAGGAGGTGGTGCAGCCCTCGGGGCCTGAGAGGTGTGCTCGGCGTTTGCCCTCTGCTAATGGCCTCGGATCCCGGAGCTTTCTCTAGTCCCAGGGCCTCGTTTCTGGAGATTTCTGGGTTCTTCTTACACAGTTTCCAGTTTCCCCTCTCGTTGGTGTGGTCTCCCCGAAAGTCTTCTCTCTTCCTAAATTACTCTTTCCTACTGGTGGTGGGCCAGAAACCAAAACTCAAGGCTTATTAAAATTCTGTGTAAAGTAAGTGTTCATCTGCTTTGACTGACCGTCCAAAAGGCCTGAGTTAAGTGCAGAAGCTTGAGGCTTTTGTATCACTGTTTAGGCCCCTTGAAGCCATTCTTGCATTTCTTCTTGACTCACAGTCTATCTCAGAAGAGGCAAGGGATGCCTGGGTGGCTCAGTCGGTTGGGCATCTGACTTCGGCTCAGGTCATGATCTCGCAGTTCATGGGTTCGAGCCCCACGTCGGGTTCTGTGCTGACAGCTCAGAGCCTGGAGCCTGCTTCGGATTCTGTGTCTCCCTCTCTCTCTGCCCCTAACCCACTCATGCTATGTCTCTCTCAAAAATAAGTAAACATTAAAAAAAAAAAAAAAAGAAGAGGCAGGTGACAGGTTGGACAGTAACCACTCTTTATCAGAGATGCTCAGGAAGTCCCCGAGAACACAGAGCACCAATCCTTAAATCTCCTGCTGACACTAGAATTTGTAAACCTTTTCAAAAGAACCACATTTCCTATAGTCTCCTTAAAAAAAAATTTTTGGGGCGCCTGGGTGGCTCAGTCGGTTGAGCGGCCGACTTCGGCTCAGGTCACGATCTCGCGGTCCATAAGTTCGAGCCCCGCGTCGGGCTCTGTGCTGACAGCTCGGAGCCTGGAGCCGCTTCGGATTCTGTGTCTCCCTCTCTCTGACCCTCCCCCGTTCATGCTCTGTCTCTCTCTGTCTCAAAAATAAATAAACGTTAAAAAAAATTAAAAAAAATTTTAACGACAAGCAAAGCATGTTGGTTATTACTTCCCCATTTGGAAGATCAGGAAACTGAAGCCCAGAGAGAGATCATGGAGGTCAGACTGGACACACCAGTAGGGAGTGGTTCAGTGGGAGCCTGAATAAGTCCACATCCCAGGAGGAAAAAAAATGCACAGTCAAGGGGATACTGGAGGGAGTGTAATGGAGAGAGGATTTACAAGAGTGTGCATAGCTGAGACAGCCCACAAAGGATGGGGAAGCACCCAGGGACCAGCAACTTGGGAAGCCATTGTGCTCCTCTTGTGTGCTTAGCAGTGAGCACTGGGCTGACACAGGACAGGGACTCCACAGGGGTGAGAACAGAGTCCCTGGAGACAGATAGAGTCCTGGGAACGGGGTGGCCCACCGCAGTGATGGCAGAACTAGAGGGGCCCAGACACCGCTGTACCCTGGCCTGCTGGGGGTGGTGAGGGAGACACCCCAATTCTCCTTCCACCCACCTGCCAGTCTCCCACCGTGAACTGATCTCCAGGCCAGAGGACAAAGGAGTTTGGAGAGGGAGACCGCAGAGTTAAGTCTCCCTGTGTGGGGAGTGGGGTGAAGAATGGGAGACAGTAGATTCTGAGTGGTGGATGGAAGAATCCTGCGCAGCGCCTGCTACAGGCAAGGTTGTCCCACGGCCTCGTGGCTTTGAAGATGTCTCCCTGGGGCTCTTCCGTGTCCGCCCCCAACACGCATGTGCCCTACCAGGTGGAAGGACCCACTGCTGGTGAGCCTGTAGGCTGGCTCTTGGGGCCCTTGCCCCCTCTTTACCACCAAGAGGCAAACTGTTGGTAAGTCCTTGGAGCCTTCTAGACCAAGTCAACTGCTCCTCAACCCTGCCTTCCTCCGTCATGGCCTGCTCAGCTGGAGAGGCCGGGCAGGATCAAGGCAGCGCAGAGCAGTGGGGAGTGCAGGAGTCTGAAAAGCAGGCACAAGAGCAACTTGGGAGTCGCCTCTTCCTTGCGTTAATCTTCCCAGATCCTTAGTGTTGGCATCAGTAGAGTGGTGATAATCCATTGTCGTCCCAGCTGTTGGGAGGTGGGAATGACCAAGCAGATGGGGAGTCCCTTGACAAACCCTGTGATACTGGAGAAGTGAGGGAGGCTTGGGTCAAGGTCCCTCCCATCTGAGGCGGGATCGGAAGCCATCTGGCAGCGAGTAAGCCCCTTTCTCCCTTTGAGGGCAAGCCGTCCAGTCCTGCAAGACTGTCGGGTGCTGAGCTGTACTTGGGGGGTGGCAGGTGCTCAGAACCCACGGTGTGGCCAGACCTGGGCCCAGCCAGTGGGAGACCTTCACAGCTTTGCCCAAACACACCTGGTGCAGGTGTCCCTCTATCCCTGTGACCCTCCTTCCCAGCCCTCCCCAAATCTGAATCATGGGTGTTTTGTTCATTTAAACAATTTGTTGATGTGCCCGTTGTGTATGAAATTGAGAAAACACCGAAATCTGTCAATAAAAGTTAAATCGTCCATAATCCCACCATCTTAGAATCACGATTAATGTGTGGGTGATTTCCCTCCCATACGTTTGTTCTCAGCATAATATATACAATATAGGCAGAGCAGAGAGGCTGCAAGGAAATCCCTCACATGTTGACAGTGACCGTCCCCTGGTTAGTGCACGGTGCATGTCACAGATCATATGCTTGCTTCAAATCAGAGGACATTTATATGTGTGTGTATAAAATCAGGGCTGTCTTGTAAATTAAGTATTGCACCCCACTTTTTTTGGTTTTCCAATATGCTGTCCGATTATTCATACAATTTTGATTAATGAAGATTTCCCCAAACTATAAAACTCTGTTGTTTCACCCAACACTGGCACGTTATGGAATGTGGACATATGCATGCATTCATTCATTCATTCACTCATTCAAGAACCAGGGACTGAGTCTCTGGGAGGTGGCAGTCTGTGCTCACTGCTGAGGACACAGAAGGGACAAACCCACCTTGGTTTTGGAGAGCTCCTGATTCGATGCTGACAAGCAAGCTGAGGCCATGCACAGTGGACTCCAGCACTAGGGAGGAAATACTCAGGATCTGTGCCCCGATCCCACTGCCCTCCTTTTCCCCATAGGGCCTGGCATGGAGCTGGGCTGTGTATGTGGCCTTTCCCCTCCGCTACCTCTGGGGAACCCTCCTGCAAACTCCACCTTCCCTCTTTCCCCACGTCCAGGTCCTGAGCCCCCACTTCTCACTCAAATCCTCCCCACGCGTGCACCCATCCACCTCCCAAGCAGCCTCTCGTCGGTCAGTGTCCACACTCACAATAGCAAAGACTTGTGTTGTAATTTCATCCTTACATTCCTCAACTGTGACTTACTTCAAGTCTCATAGTTGCAAAGTTGATCTTGTAAGAGATCATCTTTAAAGAATATTTTTCCTCTATGCTTTAGCTTCCAGAATATCAGGTCTGATGTGTCGCATTTTGTAAAGACACAGCACATTCTGGAAGGTGGTGGGAAATCCAACCACAGTATCCATCTGGCAAACATTGTGTCCCTTCACGGGTCAGTCTGGCTGTGCTGCTCTGTAGCTGCCCCATGCTGCTGGGACACATTCTTCAGGGGCACAGTGGGAAAGTTGTCACCATCTGATGGGGTGCTTCTTTGTGGGCCTGGCACTTCTTAGTGATGGGAATACATGTGTATTATCTAGAAAACTCACTTTCTCATGGCACTCACCATAAAGGCCAGGCAGGTTGTGACAGAAACAGCTCACGGTGTTGACGTGCTGGCCTTCGGCTCCAAGAGCTGGGTCTGATGATGCGTAAGTTCTGGACCTACTGTCCAGCATGGTACTATCCAGCTGTACCGTATTGTATAGTTAAAAGTTTCTATGAGGAGCGCCTGGGTGGCTCAGTGGGTTGAGCATCTGACTTCAGCTCAGGTCATGATCTTGTGGTTCATGGGTTTGAGCCATGCGTTGGGCTCTGTGCTGGTAGCTCAGAGCCTGGAGCCTGCTTCAGATTCCGTGCCTCCCTCTCTCTGCCCCTCCCCTACTCATGCTCTGTCTCTCGGGCTCTCAAAAATAAATAAACATTAAAAAAAGTTGCTATGAGGGGCGCCTGGGTGACTTGGTCGGTTAATCGTCCGACTTCGGCTCAGGTCCGTGAGTTCGAGCCTCGCGTCGGGCTCTGTGCTGACAGCTCAGAGCCTGGAGCCTGTTTCAGATTCTGTGTCTCCCTCTTTCTCTGCTCCTCCCCTGTTCATGCTCTGTCTCTCTCTGTCTCAAAAATAAATAAACGTTAAAAAAAAATTATGAAAAAAAAGTGGCTATGAGAGTGGAGCTTGAATGTTCTCACCCTAACAACCATAACAAAATGGTAATTATATCAGGTGGGGGATGTGCTAAGTCACCTTATCGTGGTAAGCATTTAGCAATGTATACAGGTGTACCAAGCTATCACGTTGCACACTTTTGACCTGCATAATGTTGAATATCGATTGCAATTCAATAAAGCTGGAAAAAAGTTGCATCTGGTTTCAGGGGTGTCTGGGTGGCCTTCATCCCAAATGATTGTTAGTGTGGACATCACAGCCCTAGGGGCAAGGCAGTTGTTTGTTGAGGGCAGTGTTGTGGGGATCAGGGCGTTCAGGGGAACATAGCGGTAACCTGACTGTTCTGTTACCTTCTCGTGATGTCACCGATTTGAGCTGCTAGAAAACTGGACTTTCGTAGATATACAACTGTGTTTCTGCCAGTCAACACCAGGAAGGCCAGCTTCGCTGCTGCACTTGTAAAAAGATGAATAAGTGATTCATAAAACATCCGCCTGTAACCCGTCAAGCATTCCTCAGATACTAGAGAGGACAGGCAAAGGGCAAGCATGAACCCAGATTAAATGTAGCCACAAAATCAAGTTCCCTTTTTAAAAGTGTGATCTGCAAATCCCACTGTAAGAAGAGAAAAAGTAGTGTCCTGTGGGTGTGAGTTCCCAGGGGAGTCTGCTTAGGAAAGGCATTTGTGACCAAAGCTAGGTGGAGTTTCTGGAAGACTGCGGGAAAGCACTGGCTTGGGAGTTTGGAGTGCGGCCATTCTGGACCCACGGCCTCAGATCTGACATTCTGGACATCTTATCGAGAGGAAGAGCGCTGGTCATGGTGGCTGGGCTTCTGTCGTCATGTTAAGGGTGAGTGCCCTCTGCAGAAGGGACTGCTCGCGAGAGAACTCCGAATGCGGATAGACATTTCGGTCAGCGGGCAAGGGCTTATGTGGTGCACCGGAAACCAATGCCACCAAAATGCCTCTGCGCCCTGAGCCACTAAACAAACTAGTGTGGGATGTCAGGTCCTCTTCTCATTCTTATTTAATGAAAAAGTACACATAAAATATTTAAATATCACTGATGCACATAAGTGAGTGCTAAGCTTTGCACTAAGTGCTGCCTCACTGAGCTCTCGGAAGGAGCCCACGAGGTAGGGTCTCACTTTTCAGACGTGCGGGTTAAGGCACAGAGGGATTACGTAACTTGCCTAAGGTCACAGGGCTCTAAAGTGATGGAACTGGCATTTGAATTCAGGTGGCCTGGCCCCAGAGCCTGGTTCTGCCACTCAAGGGGCCACTTCTCCTTTGGAGCAATAAGAAAATCATCACCAGTGGCATGAATAACCCCCGAGGGAGCAAAGGAAGAGGGGTTGTGGGAGCAGAGTTTCTGAGTGGGCAGCTGGCAGGAGGGTTCGATCAGGATCCTATGATGACTACATCTCACTAATGCTGGCTGGATGTGTGCCTTCCCTGGACCCATGCCCGCCAGAGGGCTAGAGCAAAGAGATACAGTGTTTCCTTTGAAGCCAAGAAGGTCTTATTTGTTCCCTGCTGGGGACTGAGGGCCGTATCTGGAGGTCCCTAGAGCTGAGGGGTGAGCCTGGGGGCAACAGGAACCTGCTGAAAATTACACGCCACGGTGAGAACTAGAAGGCCAACCTATCTGCACCAGTGTGACTTGTGTAAGTGTTAACATCCTCTTATGAGCCAGTGGGGGGCACATCCTGAAGCCCCCCACCCCACCCCACCCCACCCGAGTGCACATGGGCAGAGGGCAGGAGGAGACAAGAGTGGGGGAAGTACACGTTGGGGCAGTCGTTTTGGAAAGAAAATTGGCAATGCCTGTGAGGAGTCTCCAAACCCTCCATATCCATCCCCCCCGCCCCCCCACACACACACGCACACCTGCCCCCTCCCCACTCTGACCTGCATCTCTGGCCCAGCCACAGCAAGGTCCCTGATGGTGCTGGGGCCCAGGGCCTCCGTCATCTGCTTGAACTCCTTCACCTCCACCTCCGCCAGCTACATTTAACCATGAAAATGCTCTCTCCAATACTTTTGAGAGAACAAAACGTTAGAAACAATTTAGACGTTCCAAAGTAAGAGATTGTTTAAATAAATAAATTATGTTGCATCCATTTGATGGAACACTTTGTAGTCATAAAATCATGTTTTCAAAGAATATTTAATGATGTGGGGAAATACCTTGTGCTACAAGGTGTTAAAACCCAAAATTCAGCTGACTATTGAAGATCTAATTGGCTTTATTTGATGATTCATGAGTCGGGCAGCATCCCATCTAGGAAATAGAAAGGAGCTCTGAAGAGCTGAACAAAAGGAGGGGCTTTTCTAGGCAGAAGGGGCACGAACAAGGAAGGAGTGGATTACCTCTTTGGGGGACAGAAGGAGTCCACCAGGTAGACTACCTGTCTAACGCTGGCCAGGAAATTCCAGGTTGACTGGTTTAAGATTTACTCCTGGGGCAGGTTGAAACTGCAGTTAGGTTAGGTATTAGGTCTTGGTTTGCTGATGTGGGGCTTAGCACAAGTGACTCCATTTTGAGCCTGTTGCCTTTTTAAAGAATCCCCTCCCCCTCTTTTGATCATACTCTCAGTTTGTGATGTGATCAAAATGTAAGGCATTAACACCACTCTCAGCCATGGCTCCAAAATTCTCAGTTTTTTCTGATCCTCTGTGTGGTATTCACAGGTCATGATGAAGTTTGCTGAATCTCTGTGGTATTCAGAAGTCATGACTTCAGGTTTACATTGTAAAATCAGTCATTCTCTTCATTCCCTTTCTGATGTTCCAGACTTAAGGAGATCATTTGTTTGATGGTTAGCTGCTTGCAAACATGTATTTAAAGCTTTTGGGAGAAGACAGCACACCTTGGGGACTACCATGATTATTATAAATAAGATAATTCCCAATGACTGTAGTACACTTTGGAACCATGGTCCCCAAGACTAAACCGATCATAATCAAATAGTCTAAAGAAAGACCCCACTCAAGGAATCATCTTTTTAAGCCAAGTAGCTTGCTCAGTGATCTTATGTAACTGAGTTTCATCTTCTCCAGAAGTATTAATTCAGGTGCAGCAGGTGGTGTTGGCCACAGCACAGACACCTCTTTGCTCAGCTGAAAGATAATTAAGGGCAGTCATTATCAAGAACAATTTTGGCTGGAGAGTCTAAGGATTTTTAAGGATTTTTGTTGGGAAGCTATTGTTTTTTTCTTTTTAATATTTTTTAATGTTTATGTATTTTTGAGACAGAGACAGAGACAGAAGTTGAGCAGGGGAAGGGCAGAGAGAGAGAGAGAGAGAGAGAGAGAGAGAGAGAGAGAGAAAGAGAGAGAATTTGAAGCAGGCTCCAGGCTCTGAGCTGTCAGTACAGAGCCCAATGCGGGGCTCCAACTCATGAACCATGAAATCATGACCTGAGCCGAAGTTGGATGCCCAACCCACTGAGCCACCGAGGCACCCCAGGAAGCTGTTGTTTTAACAGAAGATTTCACAATACTTTCTAGAGTTAAGGAAAAGTTCTTTATCATAGCTTCAGAGGAGAAGTGATATACTAAAGGAAGCTAATTTTAATCATGAATGTCTCTTGGTAATTCCCACTTGAGTGTGTGACCCAGGACTAGAAAGGTGACAGTCATGGAGGCCAGCAAATTTAGAGGTCTGTAGACTACATAGGCAGCTTTATTCTAAAATGTTTATTTATTTATTTATCTTTTAAGAGAGAAAGAGGTAGAGAGAGAATCCCAAACAGGCTCCACGCTGTCAGCACAGAGCCCAATGCGGGGCTCCATGAGCCATGAGATCATGACCCGAGTCAAAGTCAGATCCTTAACCAACTGAGCCACCCAGATGCCCCAGGCTGTTTTATTCTGATTGCCCTTGCCTTGTGTCTCTTTCCTTGTACAGAGCTTGGATGCAAGATTCCCTGGATTTGGAGCTGTTAACCAAAGACAGGGAAATGGACTGGTGTTTCTACCATCAGAGACAGAAATTGGAGTTTTCAATGACAAATTCAGTGGTCCGAAAGTCCCCCTTAGTCATGTCCTGGGAAATATAAATGATGGTGTTATCTTTCCAGGCCAATGCCAAAGTAAAGGAAAGAAAGAGTAAAAGGGTTTCATGTTTAAAGTATGAAGTCTTGATCAGATGTCTTAGGTGGAAGCAGTCTGCCTTGATGTTAGCTCCTTCTCTTCCTCATCAATTTGCTTGGGAGGCCTCCATCATCTGCACAGGACAGCGTGTGAGGTGGAGCCTTCTTTAGCTGTGAGATGTATACCAACAGTTCTAGTCCCTGAAGTTTGGCTGCCATATGGATAGTGAGGAGGACCTTTCTACAATTTAAGGGAAATCTTTGTTCTTAATGATTTCAAATTGTAGGGTGGGAGGAAATTGGAAATTTCAGTTTGCAGCATCATAGCCAAATATTTATTTGAGGAAACTAAAAGAATTCAGGACAGAGTCCAGTTAACAGGTGTATAATAGAACATCAAAGACAATTAACAGGATTAGAATCTAACATCTCTAAAGGTGGAACATAATTTTTCCCTCTACCATTACCCCAATTTTTTTCCCAAAGATAATCACAGTAAAACTAATTTGTATTAAACTTGGCCTGATTATTTGCATAAGTGCAGCAAGAATAGTGACTGATCATATAAGCTCTTTTTAAGACTGCTTTGCTGGAACATTTCATAAGGAGTCTTAGATTGAACTCTTAAAAGCCCCAGAGGCCAGGAAGGCAAGCCAAGGACTCACCATCATATTTTACCTGCAATACCATTCCAGTAAAAACCCGGGTAATATAGCCAATATTTCCAGTTGTGTCTCATTGCAAGAACAGATCCTTACTGAACTTATGGAAACAACTAACTATATTTCCATGAAGAAATTTAAGGGTTTCTATATTCTAGAGGGATCACGTAGGAAGAAAAAGTAAATGTTTCATCTTTCTTTACAAAAATATACTGTAATTGCTGTAATTTATATATAGCTTAAGAGAAAAGTTCTTTAAATCTGGAAAAAGAAAACATTAGGTAACTAGTAATGTTTTCAAACAAAGAGTCATTAAAAATTATAATCATTCTTCTCAGTAGTCTGCTTGAATCCAGTTTTTCCATTAGTTCTGGAAATTTTGGCCCAATTCAGTTTTTTTTTTTTTTTGAGAAGAGAGAGAGAAAGAGAGAGAGTGAGTGAGCTGGGAAAGGGTAGAGGGAGACAGAGAATCTTAAGCAGGCTCCACACCCCGCGTGGAATCTAGGGCTCAATCTCACAACCCTGAGATCATGACTTGAGCCGAAATCAAGAGTCTGATGCTTAACCAACTGAGCCACCCAGATGCCCCTAGTTTTATGATCTTAAAGTTGTCAGGAACCTGTACTTGTCAAAGCCCTTCCCATGAACATTACTGAAGATGAAGCACTTTTGCAGGAACGCTTTTGCAAAAGCATCAGAGTAAAACAGTAACTCTATGAATGACAAAAGATAAAACATGCCCATTGTTAAAGATCTGATGATTACAATGGAATTTAGTTATTTCTGTGCACTCAACATTGCAAAATGATAACTGGCATTATGATGATAGCATTAGCCCAGGGTATATTAGACTTTAGCAATTTCATACTATTTCGGAAACACTTAGAACATGTACCTATACAAATACAACATAGAGGAAGCTTACTATTTTCTTGTTTGACAATGCTGCCTATGTTATTTAGCTATAAAGAAATCTAATTTAACATCTCCCTTTTTATAAGGAGAAAGAACAAATTTTTTGAGATGTTCTAGGGACCCTCTGGAAAGTCCCAAAGTTATTTCAGGGCCAAAAGGCTTTATTTAGAATTTGATTTTGGGAATTTTGTCGAAAATATCAAAAGGTTTAAAAACACTTGGTCGAATAGCATCATAGCCCATGGTGAGACAATACTTAGTTATCTATTGAACCATAGTGACAATTAAAGACTTCTAGGAAAATACGGAAAGTTAAATAGTTGAGAAATTAAAAAAAAACACCTTAGCTGTTTTAATAGAGAAAACTGAAGTAATCAAGGACATGATAAAGTTAAAATGAAGCACAACACATTATTTTGGTAAGACACAAAAATTTCTGCTTTTTAGGCAGATTACTTAACAGGTAAATAAACTTTCACAATCTATTACCAAAAGGAGACCAAATGTCCAAGAAAACTTTGCCCTTTTAACAGAGAGGAAATTAATTCTAATTTTTCACCAGTGTACTTTTTATATTAAAACCCATTTTTAAACATAAATTTATTTCATTCTTAACCAGCCTGACCACACATAAGTTTCTTTCCCCAGATGCTTTTTCCATTAAACCTTTTACATTTTTTTTCTTATGTGAAAGAGAAAACTCTTTCCCATTCTGAAATAACCAATCTCACTTTATTTAAAAAATTTTTTTAAATTGTTTATTTATTTTTGAGAGAGACAGAGACAGAACATGAGCAGAGGAGGGGCAGAGGGACAAAGAGACCCAGAATTCAAAGCAGATTCCAGGCTCTGAGCTGTCAGCAAAGAGCCCAACATGGGCCTTGAACCCACGGACTGGGACATCATTACTTGAGCTGAAGCCAGCTGCTTAACTGACTGAGCCACCCAGGTGCCCCACCAATTTTACTCTAGAACAAAAATCACTTTCTTCCTTTCCTTCTTTTTTCTTTCTTTCTTTCTTTCTTTCTTTCTTCCTTGCTTTCTTGCTTTCTTGTTTTCTTTCTTTCTTCCTTTTTTTCTTAACAAAAATGCACCTCCATTATTCATAGCTTCTTTTACTGAAAACACACATCCTACTTTTCTTGTATATTAAGATGTTTCCTTTATTATTTCCAGTAGCTCTGATAATATATATTAGAATTTTTAGCCCTAAAAACTTTAATTTTTAGTGAAAATAAAGAACAAACAATTGGGAACTGTCCTTTACATTAGCATTCTGTGGCTTGATGTTATACATTTTGTAAATAAATACTTTTTATAATTTTCAGAAATGTATGCTCTCTCATAGTAATTTTCTCAGCATGGCACAAAATGTGTTTACTAATAGATCCAAAATATCTTTAGTTCCTCTGTAAAGAAAGTCAAATGTGGAGAAGCCCATTGTTAGTAATTATTTTTGTTTGTGTGTTTTATCTTACTTGGAAATGATCTAGATATTTAATGACTATCCATTATTTAAATTAACTTAGCCAAACTTTAAGGTTTCAGGTTACCAAAAATAATTGGGGAACTATTTTTAAAAATTACCTAAAAACTTTTACCTTTCTTACATCTATTTAATTTACTTGCTCTCAACAATTGCATTGAATTACTCATTAAGTTTCGATTATACCAAGTCCTTTTACTTGCTGAGAAATTTTGTAACAGGGATAACGTGAACTTATTTGAATATTAAACCCACCAAGAATAAAAGTTGTGTGTCTGCATTATATTAGATGTTGATAACTGTAAACACATGTCTATTTTAATTAAACCAACAAACTTAAGCAACAAACTTAAATTAACTTTAGTACCAAATATTTTCTCAGATTACATGAACCTGAAAAGCATTTGGGTTAGTTTCTGTTACATGTCTGAGAATGCTACAAGTCCTTAATTCATGTAAGTGCTTAATTCTCTTCAAGCCAATTAAATAGGTCTTTTTTACAAACTGATTTTAGTAGTACCATCCAGAGGTAGAAAATACCACACACCCATAACATATATACATATGTATATATACATATATACACACACATAAACATATAGGCAGATACAGAAACCATTTACAGCTTCCATTTTAAAATTCCTGCAATGAATAAAATACAATAATACAAACTAGTGTACTCACTAGTTATAAAAACGTTGACTCTAAGTTGTTTCTCTGGTAGATGAAATAAGTTAAGTTTACTTGCTCAGGTGGCTAAAGCTTTTTACTAATATTTGTGGTGAAGACATTTAAAATATTTTTCCTTCCCCTAAGTTTTAAATGACCTTTCCCTTTGGGTACATAGTTTCATTTCAGCTTAGGGGAGAAAGCCTAAGATAATTTCTATCAGGCTCTGAATATCAGCTTTCAATCTGGCCAATTTCTGACAACAGAGCTCCTTAAAACCCCTTTTAAATATCTTTCCAGTTTTTAGCTGGAAACAGTAAGTAGTTCTGGCAGCATTGGAAAACCCATGGACTTAAGTTCCCAAAGAGGATGCAAAGATATTTCACTCTACTTGGGCGCTACAGGCAGAGATCTGGAAGACAGGGCTCCAGTAAGAAATCTCATCCTTCACTGGCTTCTGCCAGTTTTCCCAGGATCCCCTCTGCAGGCTCTGCTATCTGCCAGAATTTGGCAATATTTTTCATCAATTACATTTTAGTTTCTCTTGTCTATTTAAGGGAACTACGTGGCAGTCTACCAGAAAATCCCTCAGAGTCCTGTCAACTCTGGGAGAAGCCCTTTGAGGGTAGATACGGGGGTGTCTACATTTGGTGCTAGCTTAAAGCTACACTTGGTGGACCTCTGTTTACTGTCTTGTGGCCCCCTCTAAATGGGAAGATGGTTTAGACACAGGATTAGTAGAATGAGGGCTCAAAGGAGGACGGAGAGGAGCAGTAGGACTTATGTCAATCTTACAGTGTTGTTTTAGGTACTTCCTGTATCTTTAATTTTTTACAAGTCTTTCAGTGAAGTTATTTTGGAATTTTTAAAGCCTTTTGGAGGCTTCTGCATGCAATTAAAATAGGTACCCCATTCTGCTTGCTTGATTTGGGAGTCCTTGCTTTCAAGTGCACTTCTTAAATGATCTTATCCAATTGGAACGCTCCCCATAATGGCCATTGTAACAACAGGTTGTTCTTAGTAAGATGTTGGCATTTTTGTATAGAGGTTTACAGCTTCCAGAACCATAGTTCTTAGATATAAAATAGGCAGGTGTATTGGAAGGTGATATGCTCAGCTCTTTGAAATTTAAGGATTCCATTTTTATTATTACTTTTTTTTTTTTTCCAGCTAAGCCTTTGGGTCTCTTGGAGCCAAACTAACACCCAAAAGCGATGTGCCTCGGTGACTGGGGATTGTGTGGTATTTTACAGTTGTACCTTATTGCATGGAAATTTTCTTGAGTTTGGCAGATGACCTAGTGTCACTCTAACCCATTTTGTGACCAACAACCATGGCTAACATAGGAGTCTTTGGGTTAGGTGGAGAGTCACCAATTTTGCAGCTGCAACATCTTTGGTCAACACAAAACAAGACAAATAAACCAGGTGCGTCTTAAGGTATCGGCAGTACCCAATAGATATTACTATGTCCTGGCCAAGAGAAGGCTCTGTGTATACCACCAGCAATTCCTGTGAAGCTTGGGACTAGAGAAAGGGCTGAACCAGGAGACTCCAAAAGTGAGTACTGAGGACTGGACTGGGTTTCCAAAAGGGGAATTACATACTGGAAAGCCAATTAGATTGGAAACTCAACACAAAGACAGCAGAGCTCAGAACCCAGAGGAACTGACCCACAGCCCTTAGAAACAGTGAGAAGGACAGAACACTCAAAAGAGTTCACAGGTATCATGCCTGTGTTGTCCCTGAAGCCAATGGAAGTCTCCTTCAGTCCCACTACTGCCGCCAAATTTGCTAAAAAACAAATGCAAATATGCATTGAAAATCTAATTGGCTTTTTTCATGATTCATGAGTCCGACTGCATCCCATCTAGGAAAGCCTCTGAAGAGCTGAACAAAGTGAGAGACTTTTATAGGCAGATGGAAGCAGGGACAAGGAAAGAGTGAAACCTCATTTTTCTTTGGAGGGTGGAAGGGGTCTATCCAGCAGATTACCTCACTACTGCTGACCAGGAAATTCCACATTGATTGGTTAAGGTTTACTCCTGGGGGAGGTTGAAACTGCAGTTAGGTTAGGTATTAGGTCTTGGTTTGCTGATGTGGGGCTCAGCACAAGTGACTCCATTTTGAGCTTGTTGCCTTTTTAAAAACAACAGTTAGAGAATAAAAGCAAGACACAGAATTGCTTATAGAGAATGATTCAAAGTTTGTGAAAAAAATGATATGCAGAGAAGAATTCTTGGAGGGAAATACGCAAAAAGCTAACCGGGTGACATTAAGGGAGATATAATCATTTTCTTTGTGCATTCTTATGTTTCTAATTATTCTTTAATGTGCATCAAGGGTTACTTTCTATCAGAGAAAGTGGCCATTAATTCTTAAAAGTAACAACTGATTTCTACTGCGGGCAACACATTTTAAGCAGTGATATTCATGTATTCATTCATGAATTCATTCATTCATTCAATTTGTCAATAAAGGTTTAAAAAAAGTACCCAACATATAGTATGAATTATTTAAGTGTTAAAACTAATTTCTTGATTAGTTCCATCAAAATTCCCTCATACCATACTGTGCCAAAGGCTGGGGTAGGCCTGGGGTCTAGCAATGGAGTGGGCTTGGTGTCTGTCTTCTAGAAGCTCCTAGCCCTGAATGGGGAGGGGGTCCCACAAGCAGAGCCTTAGATGGCACTCCTTGAGTGGCCAGCTGTAACCGTGGCAGGTCCACAGATTGTACTCTCAGAGTCAGAGGAGGGCTGGATAAGCTGGGTGGATATAACTATGTCTCAAATGCTGACCCAGATGAATAGATTTGTCCTCAGTCACTAGTGTGGTTTCATATTTGCCTTCTTATACACTTTGGTGCCAGTCCCCAGTCTCCACTCTGCTAGCCGACTTTCCCAGGCACAGACCGCAGGATACCCTGGAGGATTCTAGAGCCCTCACGGGACTCTAGAGCCTTCAATAACTGTGGCTGCAAGTGCAGGTACAGACTCCCAGAGATTCTCCAGGGATTCACGCACACCATCTCTGAGCTACTCCCATCTCCCCCTGAATGACACCATCTGATTCAACTTTGCCCCCCACTTTTTAAAAAACTATTTATTTAGTTAAATCTATTCATTCATTTTGAGAGAGAGAGAGAGAGAGAGAGAGAGAGAGAGAGAGAGAGAAAGATTCCTGAGCCTGATGTGGGGCCCGATTTCATGAACCATGAGATCAGGACCTGAGCCAAAATCCAGAGTTGGATGTTTAACTGACTGAGCCACCCAGGTGCCCCAGCTTTGTCCCCCACTTGGAGTCTGGTACCATCAACATACATTTGACACTCAGCACGTTCCCCTCCTCCCATCTTCCTTTTCTGATTTCCCAAGATCCATATGACTCAACTTAGCCTTTTGGTGGAATCAGGATTTAAAATGAAGTCTCTGTAGTGATATTACTTCCCTCTTAGCCCCCCTGGCTCACTGCCCATTCTGACCTCCATGGTTTGTGCCCTGGGCAAATTCAGGGGAGGCTCACTCAGGATTCTGAGTGTTGGCCAGAGTCAAGGGACTTATTTTTTGCCTTAACTTGGTCATTCTCATTTGATTCCCACTTTCTTCCTTGAAGATGGTGATAGACCTCAGCATTTACCCAGGGAAACACTGGGGATGATTCTTGGTAATTCTGTCTGATGTATGTGGACCAGCTCACATCTGTGAGCCAAAAGCTAGCTATAACATTTTCTGGAAAACTACATTTTCCCAATATTTGGTCCCTTTTGTTTCTAGTGGCAAACAAAACTGACACCTCTTCCCAAGGTAAAATCAGGCCTGAAAAGTGGAACTTTGACAAAGCAGGGACCACGTCATGGCTGTGTGCCAAATGGTAGACACATTTAAAGCATGGGAGGAGAATAATAAAGATACCAACATCTTAAGAAAATTAGTTCTTGGATTCCCACCGGTAGTTTTATTTCATAACATGATACTTTGTTTTAATTTGCAGTCTTAAAAGACCCCCCGCCCCCAAATTTAGAGATCATGGGCTATTTCATTGATTCCTGTGCAGGTAGACGCAGCACAAGCCACATTCTGACCAAAAAGTCCACTAGCTTTATGGTCCCCCACCCCTCCAAACCTAACTCAAAATCAATGATGGCTGTTGCAGGTAAGTGAGGGACCCAAAGTGGATGCTCAGTGTCCATCCAGGATATTCAAGCTCCACAGTCTTGCAAAGGAGCAGGAATGCATTGTTGTAACTCTATCCAGTATAGCTCAGCAGATTTCCTTGGCCTTTGACTAATTTATACAAAGACACCATGAAGACATCCAGGTGAGTCCCACTTTAAAATATATGACCGAGGGGCGCCTGGGTGGCTCAGTTGGTTAAGCGTCCGACTTCAGCTCAGGTCATGATCTCGCCATCTGTGAGTTTGAGCCCTGTGTCGGGCTCTGTGCTGACAGCTCAGAGCCTGGAGCCTGCTTCAGATTCTGTCTCCCTCGCTCTCTGCCCCTCCCCCGCTCACGCTCTGTCTCTGAAAAATGAATAAACCTTAAAAAAAATAAAAAAAAAATATGACCGAGGTAGGAAAATTACAATTATAAATAAATTACCACTAATTTGTTATTTCAGAACACAACCATTCACTTTATGAAAGACGTCTGTTGAGATGCCTTCAATAACTAGCTGTCCCAATGCAGTAAATCAGATTCAATTTACAAAAATTCAATTTACAAACATCTTTTTTGGAACAGAGCTACTATGCAAAGCAAGGCACACCTGTAGCTCTGAGACTTCTGGCAAGTTTGCTGGCTGCTCTTTTGCCCAGAAGAGCATGAGGAGTCTGGCTTCTCCCACCCTCACACCTTGCTTCCGTCTTGTTTGTGAGTTTTCTGACCCCTGGTCCAGGTATTCCTTGTTTTCATCCAATGCGGAGGGTATTATCAGGCCTCCTTGCTTCTGTGGCAAGTGACAGAAAACCCAAAGCAAATGGAATTAAGGTAACAGTGGGTATTTGCCAGCTCACAAAACGGAGAGATGCAGGGATGGTACTGGTTTTGGGTGTGGCTAGATGTAGGGCTTAACACAAGCAGGGCCATTTCTCCATTTCTGTGGGTGCCATTCTCAGACTCCTCCTTGGTGACCTCTGCAAGTTCTCTGCTCTCCTGTCTTGGTGTGGGGATGGGGACCACAGCTCACCAGCAGCTCAACCCCACCACTGGTGTGTATTTAAAAATAAAATACAAGATTCACTCTGATTGGACCAGCTTAGGCCACATGCCCATTCCTGGACCAATTACAGTGTTCAGAGAGCTATGATGTACTGATGGGCTGGGACCTGAAGCAGGATCCCTGACCAGATGCCCTTAGGTTAGGAAGGAGGGCAGGGGCACCTACTGGGATGAAGGACGTGTTCTGCCAGGACAAAGAGATGTTACCATGTTGACTTCTTCTCTTTGTTGGAAAAACCAGAAGCGGTGTACAACTTTGGGGGGGAACTTCTGGGAGAGCGGCATTCCAGGTCTTTATAAGGGTATGCTTAAAAGAGGATGCTGGAGGAGGTAAGGATGGGAATGACTGGCCTCTGCTTGGGGTGGGGGTCCTGTGGCCAAGGACCAATAGTTCATGGCAGAATAGCCACGTAGGTCAGACTCTTCCCAAGTTCTCCTTATTGAGGGATCACCTCTCTCACCTCTGGTGGCACACCTCTGAACCTTGCTCTCTGGGGAGTCTTTGAAGGCTCACTCACCCTGAGCTGAGAAGTCTGCTCCCTCACCTCCATGGAGAGAGATGCCTGACCTCAGCAGCAGAGAAAACTGTGTAGGGAGGAGAAGAAAGCCTCAAGGTTGAGCCTCAGGCAGGCTTTCCCCCGAGGAAAGGAGAGCACTTGGTCAGGGAAGCAGGGACTCTCCATGAGAATCCAGATGGGACCCTGTAGGTGTCTAGACCAATTCCCCACCAAACACATGGGCCTCTACAGATCTCTCAGCAGCTTTCTTCTGCTTGAAGAAGGTGGACCTAAAGGAGGCTCCTAGGACCACTGACTTTCTGTGATCCTGAGGGCTTGACAGATCATTGGAGGGTATCTTTATACAGTGGGGAAACTGAGGTCTGGGGTGGGGGAACTTGGTTCTGGTCTCCCCCTCCTCTCCCGAGCCCAAGCAGCACCCAAGCATGCTCTCCCTTGTGTGCTTCACTCTTTTAGTCATAGGTAATGGCCCGTTCTTTTTTTTTTAATTTAAAACAATTTTTAATGTTTATTTTTGCATGAGAGAGAACAGAGTGCAAGCAGGGAAGGGGCAGAGAGAGAGAGACACAGAATCTGAAGCAGGGGAGTGGCAGAGAGAGAGGGAGACACAGAATCTAACGCAGGCTCCGGACTCGGAGCTGTCAGCACAGAGCCTGACACGGGGCTCGAACTCATGAACCCAAGATCATGACCTGAGCTGAAGTTGGATGCTCAACCGACTGAGCCACCCAGGCGCCCCAGTGATGGCCCTTTCAATGGCTAGGTTTTAACCTGTTGATACCATGAGAGAAGCAGAGTAACGAGGAACAGAACGGGGGGGGGGGGAAGTGGAGCAGTACAGAAACAAAAACAAGATGAGTGCTGTTGTCACAGGAAGTGCAAGTCTAAAGCAGCGGTTGGGTAACATTTTATGAATCACTGCCACTTTTGGTAATCCAAGGGAGGCGGTCAGAACCAATCTATTGTGTGAGAAGTATTACTTTCAGAGGAGGCACCCGTAGAAGCCAAGCACTCATTACAAGATGCTCTTATGTTCCAACATGGTGCAGCTCCCCAGGCCCTTGCTTCTGAGCTGGTACAGGAGTCTTACCACCTCGATTCTTGCCCACGACTACCTATCTTGCCAGCCCAGGCTCCCAATGACTTCCATCAGTTTCAAGAAGTCAGAAGGCTGGTGTCATCTTGAAGAAGACATCACACGAGTGGAAAGTCCTGATCAGAGTCCCCGGGGCGAATGGCAGACCTCCACCTCCACTGAGGTCTGGGGTGGGGGAACTTGGTTCTGGTCTCACACCCAGAGGGCTGTGAGGATGGGTGAGTGCAAGGCTCTGGGATGCAGGGATAGAGTGAGGCTCTGGGAGTCTCTGCTGAAACTCCAGCCACAGGGGTCCAGGCCCCGCCAAGCTGCGCAGCAGCGCTGAGAAGTAATCCAGAGTCTCAGAAGGAGCAAAGGAAGTCAGTGAGGAGAGGCCTTCGGGGAAGGGCCAGAGCTAGAGGAAAAGGGTGGAGAGGCCCAGAAATCCTGGACAGGGAGAAGAGGAGGTGGCCACCAAACACATGGGGGTGGGGAGACTCTTCTGTGCTTTAGTGGGATGCAGGTAGGCGTCAAGTTTCGGTCTCTGGAGGACGCCAGGCCTCTGGTCATTGTCCAGTGCTCCTCACCTCTCACCTTGACTCCCACCTCCAAGGAGCTCTGCTGCCCGGGGAGGTCTCCCAGTGCAGCCCCAGGGCAGCCAGCGCGAGTCCTCAGGAAACGCAGAGCGCACGGGCGCCGACAGGGGGCGCCAGCAAACTCGCCCTCCACGCCGCACCCCCGCCCCGCTCCGCGCTCGAATCCTCAGCAGGGCTCAGGCGGTGGGGCGCGGCCTCCAGGTGGTGGGCGGTCGCTACCGGGTCGGTCAGGCCAGTTGAGCCGCACAAAACCTCTGCGGCCTCTGAGCGGCTGTGCACACCAGTCGAGGTCTCCCAGGTCGCCTGGAGCCGGGCCCTCCTGAGGTGCGCGGCCTTCGAAGGCAGTGGCCACCCCGGGCCTGGAAGACGTACCCCGGGTCAGGAGGCCACCACTCGGGACCAGCCCATATAGGCGCTGCGAAGGGCCCCGGGACAGTGCCAGGGTGCGCGGTCCGGCTCCCTGCTTCCCTCGGTCCAGGCGGGGGCCGGCGGCTTGAGGGTTAAAAGGCGACTGCCACCCCCATTCTCTTGGGGAGAAAGTGCCTTTTCTCCAAGTCCATATGGCCACTTCCTTTCGACCTGCTCGGCCCTGCTCGCCTCTTTGTCCGAGCTGTCACTTATAAAGAATCACTTGACTTACAATAACAGGTTCAAAAGACGACAGAGTATAATCAGTTGATCCACGAAGAATTGAAATAAAGAACACCCCACTGCTCCAGCTATCATTCCCATAGAGATAGTGATATCATTGATGTGATTGCGATGCTAATTTCTATACAAGGGAAAAAAAAAACCTTGTATTTTGGAATTTGTTCAAAGAGAATTTCAGACACATCAGATTGGAAAATGAGAACTGAATTCCTAAACTTTTTTGGGTAGGCGGGGGCTTTAAAAATTTTTTTTTAACATCTCTGCAAAGATTTAAGTGGACTTTAAGAATCTCATAGAACTAGCCTGTTGGGGGAAACACTGTTTTCTCACTCTCGGAAATCCTGGGGAGAGACAGACAGATAGATAAATGATGGACAGATATAGATTGAGAACGCCCTGGGTATTCAGGAAAGAGTCCGAGGGTGCAGGCATGGGTGACCAGGCCGGGTGCCCACTGGCGGGGCGCGCACAAAGGAGCGGACCATAGGCAGTGAGGTTCCAAGGCCAGGTGCCAGGGACAGTTGGGTTGCGTCTGTACCTGAGCCCCTAGTCCGGCCCGCTGCCCAGCTGCTCCTCTTGGTGCGGAGTTTTTTGTACCTAACCTCACTGTTGCACCGGTCCTTTGCCACTGAGTGCCTCCTTCCACAGGATGGGGTGGGGGGTAGGGAGGTTGTGTCTGCTTCTTCTTTATCTTTGCTGTTTATGTATTGTGATGCCCTGGTTTAAAACCTGCCAGTCATCTTAGAGGAACTCAGTTCAGGCAGGCCAGAACAAGTCTTACCTGAATCAATGTTTTAAGTGTCCCTGTGGCTTGGCGTTTTGAATAATCAATCTGTCTCCAACCCTTCTTAATCATGCACAACACAGGCCTCTCTCTCTCTCTCTCTCTCTCTCTCTCTCTCTCTCTCTGTCTCTCTCTCTCTCTCTCCCCCTCTCACCCTCCCTCCCTCTCTCCTCCATTATTTGTCAACTCTTTTGGATCCTGTCTTTCTGCTATTAACATGCCACAATGTCACATGCGAGTCTTTTCTTTAAAACAAGCTCCTCATTGGTGTATCTGGATACTTCTTTTATTATTATTACTGAATCTTTTTTTCCCATAATGACACCAGGATCATTATATAATCCCATAACAAAGAGGCTTTTGAGGCACCAGCTTTTGTCAACTCTAGGACAGAGAATCCATAATTGCATTATTCAGCTTTTTCCCCCCTTCTTTCCCCCTCTCCCTTGCTTCGCAGAAACCCAACCTCCTGCATCACTCACATCTCTACCTTGTTACCTCGCCTTACATTATTTACCAAAGCGTTTGCCTTGAGGACCAGCATTTGCAAAGTTGCCTTAAAAAAGTTATTTTGTTTGATAATTAAGTCCTGGAGCCCACCGCGTGATGATTATTCTGGACCCATAAGGCAGAGAACCTGCGTGACGTTTTTCTCGAAGTTTAATTACCGTATGCTAATTTCCTTGCCTACTACGTGATTAATTAAAATCATATTTTCATAATCATTTGGCACTAGTATTGTTTTAGAATTATCATGATCTCCTAAATAGTGTCTGTAAATAAAGTCGCCTCTAATGGCAGGCGCGGGAGGCGAGGCTGAGGACCTCTTCGTGTTTGTATCGCGGCGATTGGCAACATAACTGCCTTATTTACATTAAATACGCCACAAGGTTACAGCGCGGATCAACGTCATTTGATCGCTGATGACTCCCTTAAACGCCCGGGCTGTGACTGATTCTCCGCGTCCCGCTGTCCACCGAGATTCACCCGGGAGTTTTTTTTTTTTTTTTTTTTTTCCCCAGAAAAGAAACAGACTTTAAATAGTTTCAGGAGCAGGTAAGAATTAAGCTTTTTCCTCTCCCCCTCTCCGTCTCTCTCTCCTCTCCCTCTGTGGCAATCTCTCTCTCCCTCTCGGCTGGATAAAAAATTCTTTAGTCAAAGGCAGGAATGCAAAGTAGTGACAAGCGAAGGGGCTGATATATGTCTCAGTAACGAGTCTGACAATCAGAATGTAGCTCTTGGAGAATAGATAGATTTTAATAAGTGTGTTTACATGAGCTCAAGGTCAGAAGCAAGCTGCGCTGTGTTAAATGGTTTCTTAGTTGCTAGACAGAGAGAAAAAATGGACGATCACACACCATTCTTTGTAGATTATTATATCAAGGGTTCAGTCTCTGGCTCATCAAAGCTAAATGCCGCAAGACCTATCTAGTTGCTGTGAATTATGCCAGGGCGACAATGGAGAGCGTTTTTAATGGTACAATGCATTTCACCTACCAGATAGGGGGAGGCCAAGCCGGGGATGGGGATGTCTGCTGGGGCTGGGTGATGAGTATCAATGAACGGGGCGATGCTGAAAAGAGGCAGATGAAAATCGAGCCCGCCCTGCCCCGGCTGGGCTGGGAACAGTTCACAGGGCTCTGCCGAGTGGGCGAGCGAGGCGCGCGAGCAGGGCGCCCGTCCCCCCTCAGCCCCGGAAAATGATCAAGTCAATCATGTGGACATGTTTCATTATTCATTGAACACAATCTTTTACAACGCTCCGTTTACGTGCCCGAGTTTGCTCCCGACGCCCGCGTTTCAATGTTTAAGGTAAGGAAAACAAAGGTTGGGGGGATCGCGGGGCGCGGCGCGGTGGGGGTGGGGGCGGTGGGGGGGGGGCGCGGCGGCGGGGGGGGGGCGGCGTCCGGGAGGTGGCAAAGTGAGTTTGGACTCTTGGCGTGGCCCCCCGTCCCCTCCCCCTCCCCATCTCGGCGAGGCCTGCCGCCGGGTTCCTTCTCGCCCCTTCGCGATTAAAAAATACGGTCTAATTAAATATCCGTGGCTGTGACGTTGGAGAGAGAAGCTGTCAGCGGGGGGAAAAAAGAGGAAGAAACCGGGAAAGCGGCGGCGGCCGGGCATCGAATGGCGCTAGAGAACTTCGGCGGCGAGCGGGACCCGCGCCTGGGCCGCCGCCTCCCCCGCCCGCGGTCCCGGGACCGTTACTTTGAAAAGGAGTCGCCGGGCCGCGAGCCGGGCGCGCGGGCCGGACCCCGCGCCCAGCTCTGGGCCCAGCCCGCGCCCCCCACCCGCGCGCGGCCCGCGCGCCGCTCTCAGGCCCCGGGAAACTTTCAAAAGGGTCTGGGGGGTGGGGGGAGTCGTAGGTGCAGGGGGAGGCTGGGGCTGCGGAAACTTCTGCTCAAGTGACTTTCCCCATTTTCTCCTCTGCCTGAGACTCGGGCGCCCCTCGCTCCCTTTCTCCCTTCGCGGCTCGCTGCGGGATTCTGGCCCCGCCGCCGGGGGGGGGGGGGGAGAGGCTAATTTGTAACCATTTCTTTTTTTTTTTTCCTTTTTCTTTCTTTCTTCTTCTTCTTTTTTAAAATCAAAGTTAGCTGATGCTTACAGTGTGTCAAACTTGCGGGCGCCAAGGGCCGCTGAGACCTGCCATTTTGTGTTTTCATTGGCCTCCTGTGGCCCGAGAGCCGGGCGAGGCCGAGGTCGGGGTGCTAGGGTCCGAACCCGCGACCCCAGGAAGGGCCGCGTCGCCCGCAAGCAGAGGCGCCGGCCGTAGCACCTGTCCCAGTCCAGGCCAGGCCCAGGGGCCAAAGATACAAATAAAGAAAGAAATAAGTAACAGGTTTATGAAGGGAAGTGAGCCGGCCAGCCCTGGGCTGGAGAAATGAGGCCAATCGGAGTGAGGGGGTCCGGGCGTGGGGGCCTCTGGAAGGCGGAGGAGAGAGAGGGTTGGGGGCGTCCGGGAAGAGTGCAGTTTGGGGGAACAGATCCACTAGCCCAGATGTATGACTGGGGGGAGAATGATCTTTGTGATAAACCTTTCTGTTTGCTTCAAGACATTATTTTTTGAAGATCAAGAATTGAGGAAAACAGTCGTAGGCGGGACCAGGATGTATTTTAGGCAAAAAAAAAAAAAGGGGGGGGGGAGCTTTTCTTTGATGATGAGTAGGAAAGTGTCCAGATCTCGACGCGCCCATCTGTTGCAGTTTTGCAAATAATTTAAAATATAGATATCTCTATATAGATGGATGTACGTGAAGCGGAAGGTGGAAACGCAGGCGCCGAGAAGTTAGAAAAAAGAAAGGGGATGCGGGGCAGAGAGAGATCTGTCCCCACCCCCCTTCCCTCCTAACTCTTCCAAGGAAACTCCAGCGGGGCTTTCTTTGGGGACAGGTGGAAAGTTGTCTGCCCCCTCCCTCCCTTCACTTCTGTATTGTGAGCGTTCCTACTGTCCGCCTTCTTAGCCAACCTGGACACAGCCCCCGATCATTTGGGGGTTGGGTAGGGACGGCGGGGCAGTGGCAAGGAGCTGGGGGCCGAGGAGGGGCAGGGCGGGGTCCCAGCCCCGCGCGCCTGTCTCCGCCGCGGCTGGGTTTTGTTTGCCGGATATTGTTATGTCTAACGAGTGCCTCACAGGAGACGTGATTTGTCAGCCGCCTTCGTTTTCACTTTAGCAGAAAATACGGCGGCTGCGCGGCGTCCTGGCCCGCGGGTCCGGGCGCCGGGTGCGTGCCGGGGCGCGGGTGGGGGCGCCGGTGCGCGCGCGGGTGGGAGCGGGCGGCCGGCCGGGCACCGGCCAGGGGCAGTGGGCCGGGAGGGGCGAGTGCGCGCGCGGTGCCGGCCTCCCGCTCCTCCTGCGCCTTCTCCCGGCAGCCGCCGCCGTCGCCGCTGTGCAGTATAGCAGAAATCCGACAGGGGCCGCGTTTGCTGAGCGCATCCGGCCGCCGGGCAGCCCGAGCGGGCCGCCGGGCCCGGCTGGCCGGTGTAGACGCGGGGAGGGGGTCCGGGAGGGGGGGTGGGCAGGCGGGGAGGGGCGCGGGAAGCGAGCTCGGCCTGAGAGCTGGCCACCCCCCCTCCCCCCAGTCTCTCATGTCCCGGGTGTCTCCGGCGAGTTGGGGAGCCCCTGGAGCCCTGGCCTCGGCGCCCCCGCCCCCTGCCAGGGCTTAGGTGAACTTGGGGTGGGGTGAGCGTGCGTGCGTGCGTGTGTGGGTATGGTGGGGGCAGACTGGGAACGCACTGTTTTCTTTTCCAGTTTGATATTCGCAACTGGGTTTTTACTTTAAGACCCGCTTTGCTCACTGCTGGGGTTGGGAGGGGGCGATCTTTTCCCATCACTCACATCTTTGTTCATTGTTCACTGAGTGGAAGGCAGGCGACTTAAAGAGACGAAAGAGAGGAAAAACGGGGGGGGGGAGAGAAAGAGGAAAAAGAGGGGGAGCAAGAAGAGGGAAGGACGAGAGGCGTGGGGAAAAGCGCCCCCGCCCTCGCCCGGGTCGGGCTGGACCGTGAAACAGTAAACCCGCGCACGGAGGGTCGCCGGGAAAGTGGACATTACCGCTTTAATTAACTTCGAGATGCTCCGGCGGCGGGACCTGGCGTAGCCGTGACGCGCCCGCATAAATCTGCCCGGCCCGGGGCTGCTCGAGAACTCGTACAGTAGCCGCGTCAGATCCAGAGCGCGCCTCCCAGTCCGGAGCCAATTTGCATAATTGGATTTTTTTTTTTTTTTTTTTTTGCCTCCTTCTTCCTCCCTGAAACTTGTTTGAAAACCCAAGTGAACACCACGACGACCTGCACGCACCAAAGCGAGTGCCAAGTAAGTGCCCTGCCGTGGCCTCGGCGCGCCCAGAGGTTAGCGCGTAAAGCCGGCCAGCGAGGAGCCGGGAGCCGCGCTCTGCCGGCGGGCCTCGGCTGCGGGCTGCTCGCTGGCAGAAGGACTGCGGCCGCGGGCTCCGGGGCTCCCGGCTGGCAGCTCGCAGAACTTTTTCTTCTCTGTCTCCCGACTTCTCGGGCCAGGTGAGGTGTTTGGGCCACGCGTGTACCTGTAGCGAGACTCGGGAGGCGACCTTTGGGGCGCGGTGGAGTTGGGCATCTCGGGTCCCGGGCGAGTAGTGGGTCCGGCGTGGAGGGTAGAGCTGCGAGCGAGAGCGAGCGGGGCCGGCTGCTCGTCGCGCCGCGCCGCGGATGCAGCTAGCTAAATGCTTCCCCCATTATTCTAAGGTTTGTGTCTCTGGCTCTCTGTGTGTGTGTGTGTGTGTGTGTGTGTGTGTGTGTGCGTGCGCGCGCGCGCATGTGTGTGTGTGTGTGTGTGTGCGTGCGTGTGAGTGATCGGCTTTAAAAAGAAAAGCAGCCAAAACGAGACCAGGAAGGGCTTCTTCCTTAGCTCCCGAACCCCCACCCCCCCGCCCCGTTTCCCCAGCATCATTTATTTCTGTTGCTCAAAGGAGAGAGTAAAGAGCTTCTTTGCTAGATGGGGTCACCGAGAAATTGACGATTCTGTTGGAAATGCCATAAATGCTATAGCCAAAATGTAGCCGCATTAATAAAATACCAACCCTTGCCTGGCGAGGAAAGTGGTTTTTATAGGATCTTAAATTTTATTAAAAATACATAATATATTATTAGTATTATTTACAGTGTTCAGAACCTGGGGGAAAGTCGATTGGCTTGGGAGAGAACTGTAGCCCTGGTTCCTGTTTGCCTAGGAACTTGCTAGGGGCTGGGCCCACCACCCCTCCTGGAAGGGGTAAGGACTCAGCTTCCCGCCTGGGGAGTCACAGGGGGGCGCCCCCAGCAGCCCTCTGGCCTCTGCTTGTAGAGAGCTTAGAGCTTCTGGCTGAAGGCTGCTTTAGTTATGATGTCATTCTGATACCAGAGTGCAAATGTCTCCTGATTCCACCATTAACCGCCTGGCTGATTTGCTTGGTAATGATAGCACTGACGTCCAGCGCCTTGACAAATGCAGGCCTGCAGAGTCCTAGGAATTAACTTCTCCCCCCACTGAGGAGGGAGCAAGCTGCCAGAAGTCTCACCACTGGGCCCCTGCCTTGGAACTTTGTCCTGTCTCAGTCCAGACACTGACATGGGTGACAGGCCCCTGGACTGAGAGACCTCTGTTGTCATATAGTTTGGAAAACTTTTAGAAGGCTTCTGTTTCTAGAGCGCCTCTAATCTGGCCAAACTTGAATCCAGTGGTGACCAGGCAGAGACATTTAGAACTGATGGAGGGCCAGGACCCCAGGTATCTCTGGGGCCGTTGCATGGAAGAAGGGATTGTGACATCTGCTTTCTACCTTCAGTCCCTTAACTGTGACTTTATGTTAATATCACTGCAAGTAAACCGGATTTAGTGTGGATTTTTAAATAGTGTACAATGATTTAAGATTTCTTTTGATTTACTGTTCAAATGAAATTTGCATAAATGTGATGAAAATGAACTTAACATCTGGGCATATGAAAAAAGGTTAGTACCTCATATGTCATCTGCAGAGAAAGTCTCTAAAATGCTTTCACCCTAAACTGGGTTCGGGGAGACAGTTCCTGGAGACATAAATGCTAATTATGGAAAACCTGGAGAAAGCGCTTTCGATAAATTTGCATTCTCTTGGACCACTGCTCTGAAAACCCATCTTGTTCTGCGCCTGGAGTGCTTAACTTCTGAGCAGGCTTGAGATCCTCACAACTCAGCAAGTTAACTGCTGGCTGGGGCTATCTTCACGGACGACTTAGGGCAGGCAGGGAGCGACAGTCACGCTGCTCTGGTCCGAGCCGGAGGCCGGTAACCCCTATAATGGGAGAGGACAGGGAGGTGGCCAGTATGCACAGCCCTACTAACCACAGCCGCCCAATGGGTCCTGAAGGATCACTGCCTGCCAAGCCCCCAAAAGCCGAGCGATTAGGCTGTCTGCTCTGCCTTAGGTAACCAAAGAAATTTCCATCAGCTCAGACCTATAAAATCCACAAGCCCATTCAAATGAACTCTGAACTCCATCTTACTTTTTTGAGCAAGACAAGCTTATCTCTGGCATGAGGAAATCGGAGTTAAACAGCCTTCCCCAGACATGGTTGCCTTTTACTCAAAAGTTGGCTATGAATGGCACAGGTGTTTTTAAGGTGCCTTGAATGGAGGGAAAGAAAGGCAGCAGTGATGCTCGTGAGAATACAGATGAACTTATTTTTTTAGAAGAGGATCATAAAAGAAGAAAGCAAATGGATTTATTTTTCCAGTTTGAATGAGGACAATTATAGCTTTTTAACATCTTTGGATTTAGTGTTTTTAATAAGCCTTTTAAGTAAGCTGAAATATCAGCTTGCATTTTGTTCTCAGCATTATTTAAAGTGAGACTTGATGCACGTTTAACAACAGAAGTGAGCTTTCTCCAGGTCAGTTTTTGTCCATGCTGAGGACAGCAGTCCCCAAATGTCTCTTCCAGAACCTAGAGTAGGTGAGTGCTCAGCCCTGCTTTATCCTGTCTCCAAGGCAGGCCTCAGATTTGAGCTGGAAGGACACTTGTGGTCAGGTGGCCTTCTCAGGCTGCGAAGCCCGGCTTGGGAGGTCTAAAAGCAAGGCACGAGTTCATTGGCGTTGGAGAGACTCCTCTCTGCTAATAGGGGCTTTCTCTGTGAAACCATACCTGCCCTGCATACCGGCATGCTCCCTCCAGGACATGCCATGGCAGGGCTTCGGGAGGATAGAAGGAAAGAAGCATTCCCAGGGCAAGTTGGGGGTGGAAGGCTCTGCCTGGCTGGTGAGGCTCACTGTGTGTTTTACCTGGTTGAGTGGTACCCCGTTGGGAGTTGTTGGGACAGAGGCATTTTGTCAAGGAGAGGGATTGGTTGCTCAGGTCTAGACTGTCTGGGCCACCCTTGGTAGCACTGAGTGCCCTTAGAGGGGTCAGCAGCTGAGCTAAACTAGGGAGTCATTCATGCGGTCATATGTGCAGACTGAGGTCTTAGTTGTGGTGACACTGGTGTGTGTACGTGTGTGTGCATGCGTGTGTGTACTCGTGCATGTGCTGGGGAGGGTGTTGCCTGCTTGAAACACCTGTCCCAAGATGATTTCCTTTTTGTGCACAACTATACTACTCAGGGCAGAGTAGGGAGTTTGTGAGTATATGTGTGCAGTGGAGGGGAACATATATCCTGAGACTATGGAGCCCGAGGGGTGCAGGTGATCTGCTCTAGATTCCCTGTGCCACCCCAGGGCGCCTTTCCTCCCCAAATGAAGGCAGACACGGATGGAGGCCACCTCAGGAAGGTAGGCTACTCAGCCAGCCACCTGGCTTGGGTCCTGGCAGTGCCTGGGGGTGGGGTCGGGGCCTTCCTGCCCAATGTATGCCATCAACAGGCTTCTGTTGCCTGTCTGCCATGGGGCTTCATTGTGCGGAGATCGGGGCGGGTTTTAGCTGGCTCTGTTTGCTGCGTGACGGCCCTGATCACCCCCAACTTTCACTTTAAGAAATCATTGTAGATCTTTGGTCTTTCTCTTCTCTTGGGGTTTTTGCGACTACAAAGGACATGGGGTACTTGGCTTTTCACAGCTTCCAAGCCAGTTAGAGGTCAGGTTTATCTGCCTGAAGAGCTAAGATTCAGGGTGAGGCCTTTGGTGGGATTTGTTTGACTAACCTGGACATTGTGTTCCTGGACAGGGCTTCTCAACAGTGGCCCTGTGGCCATTACCTACTTGTGGAGGTCTGTCCTGTGCATTGTGGGATGTTTAGCAGCATCCCTGACCTCTTACCTAAATGCCAGTAGCACCTCCCAGTTGTGACAATGAAACAGGTCTCCAGACATTTCCATGTGTCCCCTGGGGGGAAATCAGGCTCATTTCCCATGCTTTCCATGTGCCAGGCCTTGTGCTGGCCATCTTAGGGAGCACACAGAGATTTCACCCACTGGGAGAGCACAGTCTGTTGGGAGACAGGCATGTCCAGTGCCGTGAGGCAGCAGGGAGTTGGGCCCTGCACCAAACGGACACAGACCTATGGTGTCTGGGAAGAGGGAAGACTCCCACAGTGGAAGAATAGTGGGCAGAGGGTGTCCAGAGTGAAGGTGTGGTTCTCAGCTCTGACTGTGTTCATATCAGCTACACCCTGAAAATGGCCCTGTGGGTGGGAGTTGGGTTCTGGGTCCCCTGACAGTGATGTACGAATCAAGAACTGGGAAGTAACCATTCTTGGTCTCAGAGTTGAGGCCGGGCACCCTGCTGGCAGGAGGAGGGTGCTGGGATTCTTTTTGAGCACTTACCGTGTGGTAGGCATGGGTTCTAAATGCTTCACTTGTTTAATCCTTACAACCTGTCTATGTCAGTAGGTATTATATTTGTCCGAAATTTCAGGAAGGGAACCTCGAGCACTGAGAGGGATAGGTAGTGGCCCTAGGATTAAAGCCTACGCAGTCTGCCTCCAGAATTGGCATGCTTAACCCCTCCGCTGCTGCAATGCGACTCCCCTGGCTGGTGTGAGCTGCCCCGGGGCATACTCACTGCAAGACCCCTGTGATTTCATTACGGACCCAAGAAGCCAGCCACAGCCTTCTGGACACCAGGCTTGGAGGCTTCATGGGCAGGTGGAGAAGGTTCTGGACAGCCAAAGCAAGCCCTCTTTGAGGGGCAGGGGCCTCGAAGGAAAGTCACGCAGATGCCTCGAGGGCATTAAGAGATGCAGGAAGGAAAATCCGTTTGTAGGGTTATCCCCCCTCCTTTACCTACCTATTCTTACTCTGTAGCTTTACAATGAGAAAATTAAGTGCCATTTTGACACAGGAAAAATGATCACCGTAGGCTTGAGCTGACATTAACCTGCAAGTTTTCGATCAGTGCATTACAGCTTTGATTACCTGAGCCGTGTTGCGCTGGGTCTCTGATTACCGAGGTGGGCTTGTCTCTTGCCTCTCCCTCTCCCTCTCCCTGCTGATTCTTCAGCCCAGATGCTGGTCTGCCCACTCCCCATGCTTCACTCCACCTTTTGCATCCATCTGGGACCATCAGCCTCCTTCATGTTTTTTAGCTTTTTGTTGTTTCGTGACCAAATTACACATGCACGCGTACTGTCCCCCAGGATGAAGTAGCTCTATTTAGGTTGTAAAACCCGACCCATACAGTTGCTAAAACCGAGATTAATCACAGCAATGCCCTTAATTATAATGGTGGTCTCACCTGCACATCTAAGGTTCCCACGTAATTCCCCATAGACTTGGATGGGATTTTGGCTCACGGAAGGGCTAGCTTGTAGGGCCTTCAAGGGTTTTCAGGAATTCAGTTAAGATTTATGCCTGTATTTCTGGGCATCTGGGGAGGGAGGGTCTGGGGCACTTCTGTGTAGGTGTGCGGAGGTGGCCAGAACACTGACTCCTGCATTGGCTGCTGGTGCTTGGGTCTTGTCTCATGCTCGGCCCTGCGTTCCGCACCTCGGGTGTGTTATCTCCTCTAGTTCTTTTAACCACCCAGTGAAGGGCATCCCTCAGCAGTTTTACTAGTGGGCAAACTGAAGCTTGTGACACTTGTTGCAGCCACAAGGCTCCAGCAAGGTCAAGAGAGAATTTGAAGCCAGCAGGATTAGCCTGGGAACTCATGCGTACAATACTCAGCGCGGACTATGACAAAACCATCCTTCCCGGTCCCATTAAACTCACCTTTCATGTGCTAGTTGAAAACGTACACTGGAACCTGCCACTTGGAGGGCATACGCGTTGTTGTAAATTTGTTTTTGAGAGGAAGAAAATATTTGGGAATTGTGTCAGCTAAACTGTACCAACTGTAGAGAAGCAAGCAGAACACATGGATATTATAGAAAACTTACGTCTCTTTGAATAGCTCGATTATTGAATTTTACTTTTCAAAATGTCTAAAAGCATTGATTCCTTATTGGAGAGAGAAAAAAAAGTGGCACAGGCATTTTTTGGTTCTTTAAAAAAATTTCATTCTCTTTTAAAATCTATTAAAGTCAAGTCAGGCAAAGCCTTCCAAATTATTACAGAAGGGCTGTCGTTTCTATGAAGCCTATTGAAGGGGGTGGGAAATCTTACTGAAATTACAGCTAAAGTGCTTTAATTATTGTGCTTCCGCGGCCAGGGCTCCCAGTTTGGGGTTGTAATCTGTTGATGCCAAGTGGCTATTTCAGCAGCCTTAAATCTGCACGGAGCAAAGAGCATCTCACTGATGAAACATGGCTGGATGTGCTAATTAAACTCAGTGCAGGATTCTTGCAGTATCTGAGAAACTTTACGCACAGACGTTTCCACCCGAAAGAGGGTCAGCGCTGGTGGGTGACAATCCAGCTCCCATAGCCCAAGAAGAGTTCAAAAGGTGGAAAAGTGTAGTGTGGGAACGCAGGGAGGGAGCAAAGCCGCCACATGCCGACATGAAAAGGATTTAATCTGCTCAGCCAAACCGCCTCTGACGGTGGAGGGCCGCCTCAGGGCTGGTCCTCGAGGCCCCTCCTCTCTCTCGCTCAGCCCTGTGCGCCGCCACTCCGGATGGACGTGGACTTGGAGCTCGGAGGAGCCCTCTGAAGCTGCAGGCCAGCCTGGAGCTCTCACGGACTTCTTCGGATGCTCCGTTTCTAAAGCAAAACGCCAGACACTCTCTGCAATTCTTTTCTGAGATCATTGACTTGACAACTTAATATCTGTTTTCTGTGTGTTTTTTTGTTTTGTTTTGTTTCAGCACCCCCCCCCCGCCCCCCATTTCTTTTCAGCTGTGTCACCCTTTGCACACACATTCTGGAAGTATGTTGAAAAAGCTTTTGTTAAAGTTTGCTGGTGGGGGGCGGTGCACGAGGAATTTAGTTCCATTTAAAATTCTCATCTAGCATGTTTTGGAGGCAGAAGAAATACAGACAAGATGATCCAAACATTCGCACGATCTGAAAATGTGTTGATTAAGGCTGTAAGGTAGCAATGTCCTCTTTAATAACGGCTGCCACCCCAAGGAAGACACGGTGGCTTCTAAGTGTGTGACAAATGATGGGCTCATCCGGGGTCTGGTCATCTGATAGGCATTTCCCATGACAGTGCTTCTGTGACGTAGCAAGTGGTGATACGGCCTGTCTTTTGGGAGATGTGTGTATGCTGTGCCTGCTGGTGTGTTTATTCTTTAGTGATGGCTGTCTGGTGAGGGCCAGTAATATATTCCAGATATTAGAGTATGTACGGTTTTCAAAGCCTTCCCAGAAGAACCGGCCGCGTTTTGACATAATGCCCTTTTATCTCAACGATACCAGCCACTTGAACCTCATGCCTTTGCCTCACGTCTCAAAAGGTTGACAGGATCTAGACCTGTGTGAGATGGTGTTTTCAGGCACCGCTTGCTTTTGCGTGCATTAGGATCTGGCTACTCAGGTGAAAAATACAAGGCTCGTGTGTGGATCTTGGGGACAACGGGGGGTTTGCTGTTGAGAAAACTTTTTCTCCTTTTGCATGATAATATTGCCGAGATAGAAATCACATAATTCTTGTGTGTGATCTCCAAATACCACCTTCAATAAAATAATTTGTTCATTGATCTAAAGAGTGAGTGGTTTCCAGCTGCTTCATTCCTCAGGACAGACTTTCGAGTTGGAATCTGTCTCTGTGACTCATTTCTGGTGGAGGTTGGCTTCCTGCAGAGGTCATTGTGAAGGGGCCAGGTGGCCTGGGGAGGCTGGGGGTTCGGTGCTTACTTCTCTAGCAATCGAGGGCCGAGCAGAATCCAATGCAAAATTCTAATATGATAATTTGTGCTTGCCCGCCTTCATCTTGAAGGCAGGAAAATTGAATTGTTGCTGGACTGGGGAGCCAAGGGCACCCTCTTTTTATTAATCTCTATCATCAGCCAACTGTTAACCCTTTGATTAACTCAGGGAAACTGCATTTTCCCACTTACTCCATCATTGCTTCTGAAGAAGAGGAGTCTAAAGAGGGAAATTCTTTGTGTGCATTTTATTTGCTAATTAAATGTTTTTGCAAGAGTTCATAGTGCATGCATTGCTTCATGTATCAATATCTATAGGGTAGTTTTTTGCATAATTTAGTTTTTAGAGATGCTGCCACCCTCACTCCATGATCAAGATGTTTATTTTATTGAGCTAGAAACATCAGGTTTGTAAATGAGGAAGAGCTGGAAGGCTTTTTTTCAGTAGTGTGACACAGTGATGGCAGTGGCTAGAGTCGGTCAGATGGGGCCAGGTTCTTCACCCACTCCAGCACTTACAAGCTCTCTGGGAGCGGGACATTCCTATCTTTAAACCTCAGTTTTCTCATCAGTAGAATTGGAATAATCCTCCCTAATTGAGTCATCAGGATTAAAAGAGACGGTGATTAATTAATGAGTCCAGAGACCAGCTCTTCAACAAATGGCCAGCTACTGCTAGTACTTGTTTTACACATTTTGTTAAATATTTTAGGAACGGAAACCCCACTAGAAACTGTGGGCATCAGTCATTTGCACAGCCTAGTGGAGATTCTCCCTTTGTTTCCCTGGCTGGCCTTTGGAGTTATTTACCTGGGATCGATAAGTATCAGCTGATTGATTTCCTATATGTTTCAGAAGATGCATTTTAAAGGGTCAGCTGAGTTCATGGAAGGGTACGGGGTGGGGGTGGGGTTTATGTCTTCACTAAACAAACATTCTCACTCTAATCCATGAAACGTTAGCACCCTGTTTCCAGGCCACACACACACACACGCACACGCACACACACACGCATACGCACACGCACGCACACACACCCCTACTGGTTGCTGGGATCTTGGTGGGAATGTGGTGGCCCTTGTTTTCATCTTTTCCCTGGACTAAAGCCAAAGATGCCAAGGAAGTATCTGTCAAGTGCATTCTGTGTCCTGGGCAAGATGGGTGCTGTGAACGAGAGCAGAATCACTTTGGAGCTATTATATCAAAAGAAAAGTGAAAGTAAAGGCAGTGATAATGATTTCTTATGTTCCAGGTTCCAGATTTTATATATATATGTATGTATATATGTGTGTGTGTGTGTGTGTGTGTATATATATATATACATATATATATATATACACACACACACACACACACACATATATATATATATATATATATATATATATACACACACACACAGGGATGTGCTTAATTTGCATATAGGCCTACAATCACCTGCTGCTTTCAAGGGAGCCTAGTGCTTAAGCATGAAATGTAAAATGGAGTTGAACTTGAGGCCATTGCATTCAAGATGAGTCACCTACATGAGAGGTGGCGGGTTGAACATAACTACTTTTCTTTTTCCCTCAGGGGAAAAGGTGGAATTTGGGCTGACTTTCCCTCACTGGGAGGGACCCCAAATCTATGACAAAAGGAAAATGCCAGCCATCCTTAGAAAATGAGGAATACCCTGGTGATGTTATAGTAAGAAGCAAGATCCCATCTTCCTGGGAGAAATATGAAACCAAGATCAAGTCCTATAAATAAACTGCTAGCATTTATTGAGTGCTTATTACATAGTTGGCCTTGGCTTTAAAATACAAGGCATTATTTAATTTAATCCTTCCAACACTCCCTGCCTTGGGATGGAGACAGGGAGGCTTATCCATAGTGGGTTGACTTGCTCAAGGTCATGCGGTTGGTTGATGGTGATGTTGGGTCCTCTGAATGGCACTTGAACCTGCATGTGCCCTTTGGCCTGGGGCTCTTGGTCCCTGGCCTGGACCTCCTCTGGAAATGGACCTTTCAGGAACACATACAGCAGTTGGAAAATCAGCCTCAAGAGACAGGCAGACTTGTTTTAGTTGCAAAGATTCTATCATACTCATGTCTTGGCCCCTGAAGGGTGAGACTCCTTCGGAGTGTTTCTGAGTATGGGAGTTGTGTTTGCTTGAGGTGGAGAAGTAGGTGGTGGGGGCAGAGCCTGTGGGGGGCTGGTTTTCTGTGGCCCTTACTTCTTCACGTTGTTCGGCAGTGTCACCAAGCCCTGCAGTTTGTTTTCGCAGACTCACTCATCCTGCAGATATTCACTGTGCTGGGTGCTGGGGACCTGGCGACCATAGTTCCCAACTTGAGAGAGACACGCATGTATTTTCCATTTCAACCATGACCATTAAGACTATCTAGGAAGAAAGCAGGGAGGGGGGCTCCTTTGCAACTAGGTGGCCAGTGGTGTTCTTATAGGACTAAGGGTGAGAAGGGGTCAGCAAGGCAAAGAGTGAGGAAAATGTCCAGGCAGAGGGAGCAGCAGGTGCAATATACCTAAGTTTAGAAAGATCTGGTGACTTGAGGAGAATGAAGAAGGCCAGGGTGGCTGGAGCTGGCTGTGCATTGCTCCCCAGAGAATAGTGCGGTCTTCCTTCTTTGTACGAGGAAGGCAGAGTCTTCCCGTTGGGCTGATCTCCCGGTCCGCTGTGAGCACAGCCTGCAGAGGGGCACTGGCTGCTGTGGCCTTAGAACTGCCATCCCCAGTCAATAATCTTCCTTCCAAGTGGTCCTTCTCTGTGGCCCTCCATCCATTCTTCTTCCTGTACATATCATTCATTCATTCTACAAGTATCCACTGAGCTGCTACTCTGTGCCAGGCATACTGAACAGCTAGAAAGTAAAATTAGCTGCACAGATAAAGAATTCTACCACGCTCTTACCTTCTAGTTTCTGTTGCGATCCGTGAGTGGTTCCTTGGTGCCTGATTCCCCTCTGCCCCTTCTCCCCCACCCCAGCTGTAAGGGTGTCCCCCCGACTACACAGTTCTCTTGTACTTCATTTGGTTATACTTGTCCATACTTCATGCACTCAGAAGAGAGAGGGCACATCGTGAGTTTTGCACCAGCAGCTCACGGTTGCTGCTTCTTTCCTTGCATGGCTGCAGTAGCATCACGTATTTCCTTCCATCCCTTTCCATCCTGTGTACTGAGCTCTGCGCCTCTGTCAGGTGGTGTGTGGAGTGCTGAGCGCCGGGGTGATGAGGGCACACCCCACAGACAGGGCTCCTGCCCGCATGGGGACACCTTGAGCTTGGTTCAGGTGTCTTGGCTGCTTCAGGAGGTTCTTACCACTCAGCTCTTTCTGGAGGTCCTGAGCATCGTTCCCTTTCAGGAAGCGGACTGGTTGGCAGGGAAACTAGATACTTGTTTCTGTCACCTGTAGGTCCAAAGAGGACTTTTGATGTTGAACGTGAAAGTACACAATTACACCTCACGCCTGGCCTTTGTCATTCCTTACTTACGTGATTACGATGGTGATTTTTAAATTTAGCTAATTTAAAATTTTGGTGGAAAATGAAGTGTGTCCTGACTCTTTGGATACTGAATTTTTTTTCCCTTTATCATTTGGTTTTAAATGATTAAGTAAATTTCATTAAGTAACAGTAAACATTCCAAATAGTCTTGCATACATATCGTATTTCACATCATTGTAACTTCGATGTAAAATATTAAAATGTAAATGAGTTGATAGAAAAATTATGGAAACAAATGCATGACTTTTATTATACTTTCAGAAAAGTTGCTTAAATATTTTCCCTTCCTTAACCAAAATCTATCATGAATTAAGAGAACAAATGGTTATGGGCACTACAAAAAAATGAATCCTTTAGAATAAAGGACCAGAACTTGGTAAACAGTATTTCCCCTAATTTCACCTGTGTAGTTCTAAATATATGTTGGCTGTTGTCCACTCGTTAATTTGATTATTATTAAGTAAGCCAAATAAGCATGAATATAATTATTTTAATTTCTAAGCTTTAGTTCGAATGCTATTTTTACCCAAGTATATAAATATAGATCTAAATTTATATATTTTATGAAATTTGAGCCAACAACTTTTTCTTTTCCTCTTAAGAAATATTTCAGTCTATAGTAAAAATTGTCTGGGAAGCATTTGGTATTTTATTTTAGTCTCTATCACGACTTTCCATGTGATTGTTCTATATTAATCTTGAAAAGTGACATGAGATTCCTTTTCCATAATAAATAGCAAATAATGTGATAATAACAAATGATAACTCTAATGGGAAAAATTCTATTTTTCACCAACTAAGAGAAGAGTGCCAACAATAGGTAGGATAAAATAAAATCAATATTTTGACAGTGCTCTATTATGTCTGGCTCATTAATTTGGAGAAAACTTCTCTCTTCAATCCTAAATCACAAAGTGTCAACAAATAGTAGTTTCAACGTCTACTCTCATCCCAGTGCAGTTAATGCTTTGCAAGTTATTTTTGGAGGAAAATGATTTTTGATTCTGCAGATGTATAGAGATTGCATTGTGTAGGTTTTTGTTTTAGGGAACAATGAAAAAGTTTTGCCATGCGATTTGTATTCAAGAGATAGCTCGTTGCACATTCCAGTTGAGCACAATACTATATGGTTTTTCATATAAATGAATATATATGTATGCCTATCTATATATGATTCTATATGTATATGTGGATATGTGTGTGTGTGTGTGTGAAGATGATTGTCGTGTTTTAATTTCATGCACACACACACACACACTTAATGGTTATGTTCATTCACGTTCATTAATTTCACCGAAAGTTTTACTTCGCTTCCTCTTCTTTTAGAAGAATTTAGAGTTTCTGATGTCAGACTACCGATTGTCAGTTGATTAAGGTCAATGCTGGCACTTATTCAGGCTCCTACTGACTGGGGTCACGTGATACAAGTGATTGATCTGCCTTAGACACAGGATTGCTAATTTCCCATCGTAACAGCCCTTTCTACCTGTCCCGTCCTTCATTACCCGGCGTTCTTCATACGGTGTTTAAGAAGGCTCCGTGCCCCGCCCCCCCAAGGCCTGTGCCGTTACAGTAGTACAGAATCACATCTCTCACTTGTGCAAAAAGTATTTGTATCACCGCTGCTTGTGCTGCTTTGTTTTCCAGAGATCACAAAAGCCTGGGATTTAGAATAGCAGATAATAACATACAGTGCATATTATTGATGCTGCTTTAATTGTCTTATTGACAACTCACTTGAACTTGGAGAAGCATGCTAATATTTATCATCCTGTGAACTCATGTGCATTTTCTTGACTAAAGCCATAATTACAGAAGAATTTCAAAACTCCGGTGTCTGCCTGCTGCTGCCTCACCTTTCCTCTGCTTGGACAAAGGCTTCCAGACTGCTGCATCATGGGGGGAGCCTTAGCCAGTTCGCTTTGCCTGTTGCCCCTTAAGCTTGTATTGTCCTCTGGACACTTCTCCCTCTAGGGGGTGACCTGGCTAATTAACATCTTGACCAGCACTTGGCCAGGGAATGAGGCAGAGATTATGACCCACCTGAGCAGAGGGGGCAGTGCCATCCAGCCTTGGGTTGCCCAGAGGATTTGTTTCTTTGAAGAGACAGGTGTTGCTTTCCTCTTGGGAAATGCCATGTGGAGAATATTACAAAGATTTAGAATAGGCTGCAGCTAGGGTTGGGGCCACTGTGCATCCCAGGAGGCAAAAACCCATGCAAGGAGGGTTTTGATAAGCTCAGGCTGATGGATGGAGCCATTCTGGTCGAACTATGTCCACTCTGCTGTCCCCAGCTCCCATTCTGCTACCCCTGTCCTCCAGGCTTCTACCATGCCACCTGCCTCTCCACCCCCCAAACCTTCTCTCCATTCCTTGGACAAAGCTGCTTCCTCTGCCTGGAACCCTTTGGTCCGCACTGCTCACTGGCCTCTTCTGCTCATTCCTCAAGTCTCACTCAGATACCACCTCTTTACAGAGAGCTTTGCTGGCCTCCCCCTCCTCTGCCCTACCCCAGTCATCTCTCTTCTCCTTGTCCTGCTTCATTTCCTTCCTGGGGTTTGTCTTTACTGGTTCCATCGATTGCAAACATGCATCCCTATCTGTCCCCCTCCACTAGAATTGCACTCCCTAAGGCCTGGACACTTGTAGTCTCCTCGATGACTCTATTGCCACCACCAAAACAGGAACTCACAATGGAGGCAAATGAATAAATACATTTTTTTGAAAGCATGCTACTTTTCTAAAGAAAAATAAGGATTTGGGAGTTTGTCCTTGACCCTTTGAGAACAACGTTGTGTCATGCAATGAACTATCCCATGACACATCCTTTGTTCCTTGCTGGAGATGGAAGTGTGAAGCGGTGGCTTTCTCTGGACTACCAGAAGGTTGCCATGATATATCAGAGTTCAGAAGATAGTCGTCTCTGTATAGAAAATATACTCGTGTCATTGCCAAGTTTTTCTCCTCTTATGCGGGTACTGCTCCGTCAAAGGTATTTCTTGTGGATTGTGTTGGGGCCACAGATTCCTTCTCTCTCAAGCCATGTCCCTCCCCGTGCCACCTCATCGAAGGTTGGCCATGCAGTCTCTGTGACGGGCCTCTCCCTTGACATCAGTACCTTGGGCACGCAGAATTCTCGCTGGGTTCTTTGTCGGTGCTGAGAGCCAGCTGTGTGGGGCCCTGATTAACACAGATAGAGTTGTTAGTCGCTCTGCATTGTCATCTTTGGCAGCTCTTGATGGGGGTCCCTGGGCAGAGGAGTCGTGGAGCCTGGAGAAGATGCCGTCTTGACTCCCTGATTGGTGAGGCGCTCATCTGGCTGATGAGTGAGGTGGAGTAACCCCACTGGCTTCAACGAGACACTCGAATCACAGAGGATGATTGCAGAAGGGAAGAAAGGACTTTAACTTATGTCACATCCTGTTGCCCAAGTGACTGCCATTTTGGGGCGCTTGACAATGAGGGTGCAATTTGAAGAATCTCTTTTCCAAAAGTGCTGGAGATGCACATCTTCCTCTTCCTCCCCACAAGTCGACCATGAAGTCCTACAGAAAGATAAAATACGGGAATGAATATACCACTGATCTTGATTTTCACCTGTTCTAGAAGATTCTTTCACTATATAAAATTTCTCCCTTTGATCCATACTATTTGTTTACTTGGTGAACAAATTACAAATGTATTTTTTCCATGGGCATCTTTTCTCCTCTACTAGATCGCAAGCTTTCTGAGGACGGAAACTTCCTTTTTCTTCCCTTAACCTGTCAGTCCCTGCCAGCCACTACTCTCCCCCACCCCTACTCTCCAGGGTGTCTGGCACCTTCCGGATGGGTTTGGGATGGGAGAGGGATGCAGTAAAACCTTGATAAATGATTGAAGAGAGTTATGAACATGCATCTTCTGTAAAGGTACAGAGTAATTCCCCAGTGAATTGTTCATGACTTCCAGACCTCTTGGACTAAAAACTATTTGCTAGCTAGCTGGTTGCTTTTTTCTTTTCATTTCACTGAGTAAACATTTCTGCTAATTATATTTTAAAATAAAGACCTTGAGACTCTACCAAGGGAGCTTGAAACCACTATTACTCAAAGCCAAAACTTTTGGGGAGCAAAGCCCTCATCCCGAATGGGTACATTGATCATGTAAAATAAGAAATCCTGTGGTGTTCTGCTTCTTGGTGACGACCTATTGTTATCTGCCTCTAAGTAAGGAGGGGATTCCCACCTCCTAATAGAAGCTGGGTGGAACCTGGCTCTTCCAATTTCCCATCAGGGTTTTGGCATTGGCTTACCCATGTGCCTCACAGCCTTCTTCCCCTAGCTTCCTGTCTACCTGCTGTGTTCCAGCTATTTGACTGTGTGAATGCAAATAAAATACGTATGCAGGGGTGCCCACTGTGGGCCTCCATGGCAGGCAAGTGTATAATCAGAGTATACACTTGTCATGTAGGATGGAGGCACAAATCTGTGTCCTGGCCCTTGCTTGGTTAGTCACTTGGGCTGAATCTGTTTTCCTGTCCATCGAATGAGGACAGATGCATGACCCAGCAATTGCACTACTAGGTATTTATCCAAGGGATACAGGTGTGCTGTTTCGAAGGGGCACATGCACCCCCATGTTTATGGCAGCACTGTCGACAATAGCCAAAGTATGAAAAGAGCCGAAATGTCCATCGATGGATGAATGGATAAAGAAGAAGTGGTATATATATACAATGGAGTATTACTAGGCAATCAAAAGGAATGAAATCTTGCCATTTGCAACTACGTGGATGGAACTAGAGGGTATTATGCTAAGCAGAATTAGTCAGAGAAAGACAAATATCATATGACTTCACTCATATGAGGACTTTAAGATACAAAACAGATGAACACAAGGGAAGGGAAACTAAAATAATATAAAAACAGGAAGGGGACAAAGCATAAGAGACTCTTAAATATGGAGAACAAAAGAGGGTTGCTGGAGGGGTTGTGGGAAGGGAGATAGGCTAAATGGGTAAAGGGCATTAAGGGATCTACTCCTGAAATCATTTTTGCACTATATGCTAATTAACTTGGATGTAAATTAAAAAGTAAATTAAAAAAAAAAAACGAAGAGGGTACGCTTGACCGATGGCTCTCAAACTTTGGTAGACAAAGGAATAGTTTGGGAGGCTTTATAAACATTCCGATTTTTGGGCCCCATGCTGAGAGTCCAGTCTCACAGATGGTGCTGCAGTCTAGGGATCCCAAGCTGGTCCAGGTGGTTCTTTCCAATCCTGCTGTGACAGTTTATGAAACAAAGCTGGAGAAGCGGATAAATGTTAGCACACCTTATTTCTTGCCTACATGGTTTTCTCCAGGTTGTCCTAATTTGGCAACATTTCTGCAACATCAAGAGTATTCCTGGCTACAATCACAGAGATAATTCCAGATACTTCTCCTCCTGAGAACCTGTCACTTTTCAGGGCAGTGACAGCATCAGAGAACCCCACTCTGGACAATGGAAGTTCTACAGATCATTTTTCTGACTTCAATCCACTGAAACTTTGTTTCTGGTGCCCCACACATCAAAACTGGGCAGAACGGACCTGGCCCTGTTCATGCAAGAAGTACATATAGCATGATGGCAGAATCTTTGTGTTTGGATTTAAACTAAGTAGAAAGTAGTAGAAGATGGAATTAACCACAGTTTATCAACAGCCTCATCTGTGATTTTAAGAACGTGCAGCTTCAAACAAAACTAAACGAAAAGAAAACAACAAAAAATACAAACCTGCAGAGCTTGGGTGGCTAATAAGTCTATATGGGGAGCAGGGGGAAATGTTCTCCAAAGGCCTAGCTGCAGTGGGCACATATGATTGGAAAGAGGCTTCTAACCTTTCATCTTATACACCACCCGTTCTGCATGAGTTAGAAATACTCTTGGTAACTCTAATTGAGCAAGTGGGGTGAGATGGTGGTAATACTGCTCCAGGTGTACATGACTTTGACCTCGGCCAGCAGTGGTCCCGAGAAGCCATTACTTGTGATGTCTGTTAGATTTCATCCCACAACAGGGAAGGCTCTTGAGTAAATGGATGTCTTGTCCTTTTGCTTTTTAGTAGCGCCCCCTCCCCCAGAAGTTTGGTGACATTAAGCAGGAAGGACAAATCATCACTAGGCACAGATTTCATCTCAAATAAAAGAACTCAATTTGCTGCCAAATGTGGGTTTAACCTCTCCCAGATCTTTGGTTGTGCATAATTAATGTATCATTCAGCATTTGACTTTTGTGCTTTTCATACAGATTTAATCTTAAAGGATGCTCTGGGTCCTGTGCTCACAAAAGCGCATTCAACTTACTTTGTGGGTTTTGCCTTTGGGTTTTGGGGATGTTCTTGCCTGAGTTTTCCTGGAGAAGATGAGCTGTGTCGATCAAATACCCTTCTCCCTTCAAGTCCTGAGCAAACACTGCTTCAGTGCCCAGCACTGTGCTTCCACGGGCTTGGAGGTGAATGTCACGCTACAGCTGCGATGCTGAGAGCAGTACTAATCCCTGATGGTAATGCTGATGGTACTCGTGACAATAATACCAGAAATGAGGAGGAGAGGCTGTTCCGCTGGGACACACTTTCAGGGTAATGTCACATGAATTTTCTCACTGAATCTTCAAGAGTCCTGGCAGGTAGCATCACCAGCTGAGTTTCCAAGCAAGGAACCTGGAGTTCAGAGTACCAGGTGATTTACCAAAACCGACTCTCCTCGCAAGTGGCTGCGTCTGGGTAGAAACCCCCCACCCCGGCCCATAGAACCTCTCCCTCTCTCTGTTTATTTCATGGCTACGATTGCGCAGGTTCGGTCAGAGGAACAGAGGGGGGCTGCTGGCTGCTCTGGAGAACAGCGCTGGCTTTCCTGTGCCTTCTTGGGGAGTGAAGGGTGAAGGCCAGGTGAAGGCCAGGTGGACAGTTCGCGAAGCCACCAGTCTTTCAGTGCCCTTACCCCAGGGAAGCATCTAGGGGAGGGAATCCCCAAAAACTCAGTTCCTGTTTCTGCCCCCTGCTAGGAATGTTTTGGGGGACATCCTTGACATGATTCCTTCTCTGGGCAACGACAAGCCCTTTCTGAATCTGCACTCTTGCTAAGTAGACAAGATGTAAGAACATGTTTTCTATTGATTTTTAAAAGCAATTCAGGACCCAACTGGTAATAATAGGTGTGACCTGTGCCGTTTTCCAGGCAGTCACAAGCCGCTCGGAGCCTTGTTGTGCGACTCTGATGTTTGGGATGTGCATTCTTTGAAGATTACTTCTAAAGCAAGGCGTCCAAATCCTTAATTCACGATTCTGTCCCTTCCTGTGGTGTTTACATTCCAGCATGGCAGAAGATCACTGTAAAAGAGAAAGACAAAAAGGCACTTTTAAAAAGGGCTTTCTTGCGCAGGCTTCCTTCAAAGACTGTCCCCCTTCCCCTCTTGTGATGCTGAGGTCTGTGCTTCCTCTGCAGGGAACATATACATTAATGGGTGATTTAAAGGTTTGTCACATTGTTGTGACACATTCAGGCTGAGCTCTTGGGGCGCTGAGCCGCGAGTAGCAAGCGCTGGTGTGATTTCAGGGTGTTCGGGCATGTCTCTCTGGCATCTGTCCCTGAAGTGCTTTCATATATTTTGTTAAGGAGCGCGTTTCTGCCCTTTGCTGGAAGTCGGTTCTCAAAGGGTCTTGGGTAAAGTGGCTGATGGAGCTGATTGCTTTGGCCAATGAACAGAGCCGGGCTTTGCTGCGGCTGGGCACTAAGACAGGAAAGATTCTTCTACTTAGAGCTGGAGTAGCTGGGACACAGGGCCAGGTAAGGCCTCTCCATTCGATTCCCTGGGCACCGAGATGTCTATGGTTTGTCCCCTCTCCACAGTCTCCCTCTACATGATTCAGAGGTACTAAAGTATATAGTAAATGTAAGGACAGAGTTTGATTTGATTTTTCCAGCCATAACTGTCTTGCTGCCTTATTTTGGGGGTGGGGGTGGGGCCGGGGGAAGCAGCAGGTGTCAAGTGTCAAATACTTTAAAATGCACTTTTATTTTTTGTTGTCCCTGCAGTCTGAGGGAGTCTTCCAGGTACAGGTGATCTGCCCGTCATGCTGCGTAGGGCTTTGGTTCATGGCCCCTCTAATGACTGTTGGGGGACGCGTCTACTCCTCGCCAGCGCACAAGTCAGCAACAGCTTGTCAGTGGGGAACGTGGGAAGCTTGATCACAGAGGCTTGTCCGGGTAACCTGGGTGTCAGGGGGCAGGATGGGCCTCGTTCTATATGGGGCCCCAGATCTCCACTGCTGGGGGCCAGCCGGAAACCACTTATGACACAGCGCTAGGCACCCACGACATTTTCTTCCCTTCATGAACTGGGCAATTCTGAAAAGATGATAGAAGGCAAGATGGACTCCCAAATCCCATATGGTGACGGTGGGTGCAAACGGTCTTAGGTGAAGGTTTGGGTTTTTGCGTTTGTTGATGCACTGACTTTTTCTATAATATGTTGAGGAAGCAGAGTGTGAGCAGGGACACACAGATGTCTGACATACAGGCCTCATGACCCCAACGTTTTGCTGACTCTTCAAGGCATAGTTTGGCCTTGAAATTAAAAAAAAGGAAATCATTGGGGCGCCTGGGTGGCTCCGTTGGTGGAGCGTCCGACTCCCGCTCGGGTCATGATCTCGCCGTCTGAGTTCCAGCCCCGTGTCGGGCTCTGTGCTGACAGCTCAGAGCCTGGAGCCTGCTTTGGATTCTGTGTCTCCCTCTCTCTCTGCCCCTAACCCACTCACCTTCCGTCTCTGTCTCTCTCAAAAATAAATAAACATAAAAAAAAATTAAAAAAAAAGAAATCAGTAAATTCTCCCCCTTTAAAAACAATTTATATTCCCTTCAGGGAATGCTCACTGACATTTTTGTCTGTCTGACTTTGGCTATGGACCACACTACCGGTCTCCTATGGGCCTTGGGTGTCTCAGAGGAAAGTGGAGAAGGACTCCAGGGTATGGAAGAGGCAGGTACACGTGCTGAAGGCTGGAGCCGTGAGGCTTTTGCCCCCACCATCTCCTTCATGCCAACAGCATGAATTAAGGTTCGTGAAAATGGACTTTGAATGTGTTTTCTGCCTGCCTGTATGAAATAAGCTTGAGAGACGAGTGTCCCTCTTTTCTTTGGGAAGAAACAACTGTACACAACCCATGAAGTCTGGGACATCTGTCCCTTGGGCATCAACAGTCAAGCATAAAGGTGCCTCTTTCCTGCGTAATGGTATGGCCGAGGTGTCGAGGTGGTCTTGAGACCGAGATGGGTCCGTGTTTGCTTAGATCCCAGATGAATCAGCTTGGTAGTTTCCAAAGTATTTTATTGTGCCTACATAGGCAGGGTAGAAGAGAAGGATTCTTTACTGTGGAAATATTTAGAGCATATTTAATTATTTTAAAAAATTGCCGTGATCTCCTAAAAGTAATTTAATTTAAACTCCATTTATTTTGTAGTACTTTAAAGAAGGTAGAGAGTATTTTGAGATGACGGTGATGACGATGGGCAGCAGGGAGCTGGAAAGACTGGGCATCGGTTACTGAGTCACGCGCCCAGTGCTTGTTCCAGTGGGACTTTTGCCCTGTAGGCAAACCTTCACCCCTTGGGATCCCTCATTTGATCAGCCTCATAACCGCAGGGAGACCCTCCTCGTCAAATGTGGAGAGGGATCCTAGCTGGTGTTTCCAGAGGGCAGTATGAATGATAAATACTGTTAATATTCAGAAGCAAGAATTGATTTAAAAAATGTGCCTTTGATTCACTAATCTCTGACATTGAGACATTTTTTGAAGTCTGTTGCTATAATTAGAATTCTATAAGCCATTTTATGTCTCTATCAAAATTTTAAGAGACATAGAAAATTTAAGGTTTTTTTGGGCTTATAATTCATCATATCAGTGCGAGTCATTTCGCAGTTGGGGCTTCAGTGCGGAGCAGTATTTCGGGGCCGCGGACTCGATCTGTCATCAGGGCTATATTGATAGCAGCCAGTCCCCTGCCCTCATGCTACACTGCAGAGCTTAGATTCTAATAATTGCTCATGAATTGTGTTTCTGCCTTGTTTTGATTTGTTCTTGCAGCTGAAATGTGGGGCCAGATGACCAAGAAAAGGCGAAGGACCATATCATTCAGAAGCTGTGACTTTCCCACCAGTTGGCTGTGCTTGTGTGTGTCCTGTCTGGGTGGGGGTGGAAGGGAGAAGCGGAGAAGCTTGGTTTCTGGGGACAGGAGGGTGGTGCGACAGCCTCAGCTGGGCTCAGGTGAGTCATGGCTGCGCTTCGAACTGGGTAATTGGTGGCCCATGAGCCATGAGCCATGTATGTGAGCCCTTCCTTAGTCATAGAGAAGGGGAACACGCACTGCAAATAAAAGCCTCATCAGATTAGTGAGTCAGAAACGACACTAATCCCAACCCGATGTTTAATTTCTACAGCAGAAGCTGTTCCTGTTCTTTAAAAAAAAAAAAAAATCAGTTTGCAAAAGAACTGATTTAACCACAATTGAAAGGGGGGGGGGGGGCGTGTGTCACCATTGCTCTATGACGATTAGCAGGAAGATGGGTTGCACTTTAGCGGGGCTGAAACTTGTTCCTAACAGAATGTTAAATACTTAGTGAAAAGAAAGATTATGTCTATCTAGTTACACCATTCCTTGATATATGCTCCATGTCAGAGTGCCATTGTCTCCTGGGTAAAGACGGAGAGTTCAAATACCCACTATCTCTCCCCTGGTGCCGCAAATGCTCCGCTTTGAAGTTTTTATAATCCATCTGTCATCTTCTAGCAAGGAGGGCACATGTTCTGTACCACTCAATTACAGAATTCTCCTTTGCCAGCTCCAATGAGACAGGAAAGAATGTTATGGGTGGTTGAGAGAAACTGTCAGATACACTAAATTCCTAGGATTCATATGGACGGTGTTATTCCAGGGTAGGAACACAGCCCGCCTATTGTTCAAGTGCATTAGGGATACATTTGGCGTTGGGGTAGAGATCCTTTGATTTTTTTTTTTTTTTTTTTTTTTTGCCTCTTCCGGAACGTTGTCTTAAATTTGATTGTTCTTGTTTGGGAAAAAAAAAAAAAAAAGAAAGAAAGAAAGAAAGAAAGAAAGAAATTGCTAAAACCTCCTCTGGAATGTGGACCTTCAAATGTGGACTGAAAATGTGACATTTGTTTTAGCTAACAAGGAGTCGGTAACCCAACTGTGCAGAGATTGTGAAGGACCAGAATGCTTTTGTTTCTCTGGTTTCACTTTATTGAAACAGGATTTTACTTAGTCTTGATAGAAGATGGTGACTAGATACAGCCTGATCCCCACAGAAATCATTTTCATCATCGTACAAACCGAAAGCCTGAGCATGAAATGTTCTGCCATCTGGTGGGATCTGGGAAAGTTAGCCCCGGATGGAAAAGTCTTTAAAATGGGTTATTTTATTTAAAGACAATTTACCTTGGAGTGGTTAGTGTTGCTGGATA